>NC_135614.1:47166944-47474722 GCF_053574225.1 Canis aureus | reverse complement strand
TGGTTCCAGTCGTGACTACTAAACTGGACCTCATTCCCTTTGACAAGTCACAGACCTACATTGGACCTTTGTTTTTGCAGTTTAACCCAGGGAGGCTGGAAAGGATTCTTATATTTCAAGCTGAGCTTGGGTTTTATCACATTTGACATGGCAGAGTAGGATTTTACCCCTTTCTGTGACTTTTGTTCTAAAAACAATAATAATTGAACATTCACAATGGAAACATGAGCTTAAAATGTGTTTGGATATTATGTGAGCTATACTAAAGGGTAAAATGTTTGGATATTATGTGAGCTATACTAAAGGGTAAAACCCAATCTAAAAAGAATATTAAAACCATATTTTTAAATGATGTGGGGTGTGTTGAACTATAAAACTGCTGGAAAAGGGAAAGGGCAAAAGACAGCTTATTCTTCCTAGCCTTATTCATTTAACACTTATTCTAAAAGGAATATAAAGGTTAACAAGTGATTATATATATCATTTATACATAATCTGGACATACATATTCATGCCTCATTCTTAATATTCGGCATTTCTTGATAGTATCCCTTAAGGACATCAAAGGATCAGCACTTAAAGTCATTTTGATATAAAAAATATATAAGTTTTGCCTTAATTATGTATACAGGAAACTGTGTTTTCCCTCACATAGGTAAAACGGGAGATAGTACCCAGGCTCTGACATACATATGGGAGGTGCATGCTGCTGTTGGTGAAGAGGAAAGACTTCTGGGGTCACAGAACATCATACCACAGTGCCCACATTTCAGGCAGCCAGAGAACTCTAATCATCTGGGCTATCTTAGCTTCCAGGAAGAAGGTCCGTATAAACCTGAGGGAAGACAACAAAAAACAACCACCCAAACAAAAATATTTATCTATCTATCTATCTATCTATCTATCTATCTATCTATCTATTTGAATTTTTTAAAGATTTTATTTATTTATTTATGAGACACACACACACACACACAGGCAGAGACACAGGCAGAGGGAAAAGCAGGTTCCATGCAGGGAGCCTGATGTGGGACTCGATCCCGGTACTCCAGGATCACGCCCTGAGCTGAAGGCAGACACTCAACTGCTGAGCCTCCCAGATATCTTAAAACATTTATTTCCCTTATCTCTCCTCCCCTGGTGTTATTTCAAACTACCTTAACATATTTAATTTTTATAAATAAAATATCTTATTACTTTATATACTTGAATGGAGAGAAGAAGAGATATTTGTTGAAACTAATCGGTCAAGTATCACTAGTATTATTTGGAGATAACTTAGTCAAAAAGCAATCCATGGATAATAATTCCTCTATCTCATATTGTGTTTGGATTTTGACAGTATTAACACAACTTTTGTAAGTAGGGTAAGAGAGAATCACCTATGTATAGTTCATTATTGGATTCTATAATTCTATAGGATAATTCTTTAGGAATGTAGGAGTCCTATTTCCCTCTGATCAAGAATGAATTAAATGGTGCCCGTGGTCAAGGAAATATAGCAGAGAAAACAAGAGCAGAAAACAACAAGTAATAGGAAGTAAGTGCAGCTGGGCAGTTGTGAAACCAAACTTCAAGAAACTGAGGTTGAAACAACTTGTGAATAGATCCTTGGATTTGTAAATTAAAGCTAAGTTTTCAAAAAAAAAAAAAAAGCTAAGTTTTCATCTCTTTTATTACGTACTAGATGTGTGACTTGGGGAACATGTTTAACCTCACATGGCTGATTTCATCTAATAGGAAACACTGCCTGCCTCTTCTGGTTAGGGGGAGAAGCACATAAGTTAAAGAGCCAAATATGCTTCCTAGAACTCATATTTATTTATGGGTACATAAAATATTTATGCTACTCATCTCTGCAGTAGATGATTGGGGTATAATGATAAACACAAAGTCTCAGTTTTAATGGGGTTTAAATTCTAATAGGTAGATGGATAATAATCACAAGGACTACCCATCTATCTACATTTATCTAACTACATATATATCTGCATCTATCTATATGTCTATATAATGACAGGTACCATTTAAGTAGGGTATTTATAGAAAAGTCCTAGGGAAAATAACAGAGAATATTTGATATTTTACTGCTATGATAATATGGATACAATGTCCAAAGAAAGTGATAAGAGGGGCATTTGAATTAATAGGAACAGAGCAGAGGAAGAGTGGTGAGGACTACTGAGGTAGTATTGCATTGAGGTCTGAAAAATGAGTTGAGTGTTAACTTTAAAAAAGTGGCAGAATATTGGAGAAGAGTAGTCTAAGCCCCATTGGACAGGTAGATGGAGGACAAAAGCCTCTGCTCAGACCTAGGGACAGGAGAAAACCAGGTCCCTTAGTTAGACTGTAAGAAAACCAGAGTGATTAAGGAATGGGAAGAATATATGCAGAGGACGAAGGAGCCTGAGGTTGTAGGTAAATCCCTGTAGGCCATTCTAGAAAATTAATGTTTGTTGCAGTGAATTATTATCAGCCTATTATTATAGACTTTCTTCAGAGCAATTGTGATGTTCATATATATTTAGAAAAATTCTTTTGTCAAGAATACTAGGAAGGAGAATCTAATAGATGTGGAGACTTGATGGGGCCCAATTATAGAAGTTCCCTCTGAGGGATGGTGATGCCTGAACTGGTGAGAGAAGAGCAGAGAAGGGAGAAGTTGCTGAGTAGATTAGTGTCTTATAGCTCCAATTTAGTGATGCATAAAGGATCTCAATGATTAAAGGAATCTCCCACATTTCCGTATCCCATACTACACCAATTCTGCTGACTGTAATTCCAACATTCATTTGGTAGAGTCTTCTCTACCAATTGCTCCATAAAGGTGTAGCATTGTGTGAATTGATTTTCACCAAATTATATCCTAGTTTCAGAACTTTGGTTTTATTGAGGTGAAAATGCTCCAAATTTGGGAGATGGAACATTGATCTTAATGGAATAAGAATCCAAATTTTCTTTAGATTTTACCTGTAATTAATTTTGCTTATGAAGAAACAAGTTTGCTATTTACATAGTTGTTACTTAAATGATATCATATGCAGTCAAATATGAAATATAGTGGTTTATAGCAAAGAATGAATTAAGTGTTAGCATAAACTTCTTTAAACACTTTGTAAGCTTGAAATAAGAATCGTAAGTGAAATTTTATATTATTTGCTATGTTCTGGATACCATAATGTTTTACAGGCATCATTTCATTATTTCTGACAATAACTCGGGGTTATATATGCCTCATATTTTACTGATAAGAAAACTGAGGACTTCAAAGTTAGGGAGGAATTCAGGAAACATAGCTTGTGCCATATGTAAAGAGGGCTTCAATCTAAGTAAGCTGAATTCAGAGTATACTTTTATGCCACACTACCTACTTGTTTTAATATAAATGTTCTTTAATAATCTTATGCTTTTGTATATCATGGCAACCAGGAAAGCGGACTTAGTCTGGCTTTCCACTACCTTTTCTTATTGTAATTTTATTATTATTATTTTTAATTTATTTTTTATTGGTGTTCAATTTACTAACATACAGAATAACCCCCAGTGCCTGTCACCCATTCACTCCCACCCCCCGCCCTCCTCCCCTTCTACCACCCCTAGTTCGTTTCCCAGAGTTAGCAGTCTTTACGTTCTGTCTCCCTTTCTGATATTTCCCACACATTTCTTCTCCCTTCCTTTATATTCCCTTTCACTATTATTTATATTCCCCAAATGAATGAGAACATATAATGTTTGTCCTTCTCCGATGGACTTACTTCACTCAGCTCTTATTGTAATTTTAAAACCCTTCCTTCTCCCTTCCTTTCTCTCTAATTTTAAAACCCTTCCTTCTCCCTCCCTTTCTCTCTCCTTTTTTTTCTTTTTCATCTCCTCCTCCGAAATTTTTCCTTGCTCATTGAGACAGGCAAATTTAAAGCCTTCATTGCTCCTGCTCTGTAGGACTCTTTTACACTAAATTTCATCTGTCTCCCATGATTTATCTCTCCATTTCTCTGATTACACACCCATCATCTCACTTTGGTGTTTTAAACTAGAAACTTCAATCATAGGACTTCTCCACTGATGATCACCTACAGGAATCTGCCTATGGCCACCAGCAGTTACAAGCTCAAGATTTGTTCTTTATCTGTATCAGTATTTTTAAATTTAGTCACCTCCTTGGATACCCTTGACAGTGCAGGTCAGAAATGAAAATTGAGCTCCATATTCCAAGAATAGATTTTAACTATAAATTAAATAAAATGGAAAATGCCAATTTTCAACTACTAGTTTTGATTATTTCCAGCAAAATGAGCTTAGTACACTTTTCTTTTTTCATGTCAAAACTTAAAATAGAATTGAAATATTATTTTCTTAGTTAGAGAAAGAGATTTATATACAAACTGGGGAAAAAATGAATGTACTGTGGAATTTGAAGAGTATCACAAGTGGTCAGTACTGACATATATTGCCTTTTGTTTCATGAAATGTGTTGTATGAAGCTACTATTAGCAAATTACTTTAAAAGCACCCAGATAATTTATTCTGAGTGAGAAGTGAAATCATTATTCAAGTACTCTGCTTGTAAGAGTATTACAGAGTCCAATTCTTTCCCATTCAAGATGGAGGCATGTAATTCCAAAGAAGAAATTATAATTATACAAGTGAGCCAAAAGTTGTAGGAATAATTAAATAAAAACTCTCTTCTCTTCCCTAGGCCCCAATGAAATTTAGTGCCACATCATTTGACAACTTCATAATTTTGAGTACAAAAGCAGTATCAACAGGAAAGAATATGAAATGCACTCCAAATTGAGAGTTCAAGTATGGCTTGGCAAATCATGTATAATAAACATTTATGAGTCCCTCAAGGATTTGTAAAAGTGTGTGTAAGATAAGATGGCTGGTTGTAATCTTCTACATCATTAGCAAAATGTCCTGCTAAATTTATTTTTAGCTATTGTTCTATGTCGATAATTTTTTTATAGAAGTAAAAATAATAAAGATGTAGAATAAATAATTTTGATACTAATGTTGAGGTTCATGTTAGAGGAAAACATAAGAGAGAGAACAGGGTTATGTTAGGGAAATGGGAGATTACTAGATGTGTGGGAAGATGGGGAAAGAATAAAGGAAGCCAACAGAACTCTATCAAATAGTTCTGCTCAAGATGCATTGAAATAGGACTTGGTACAGAGTCTGATGTATAGAATCTCTCCTTGCCTCCTGTACCGCATCAACTTCTTCATTTTGCATATGACAGCCATTCTCTCCCTTAGGTTTCACATGGCTGTTTTCATCTGGGATGCTTTTCTCCTTGAGTGTTCACCCAGTTCTTCACTGTCTTCAAGTCTTGACTAAAATATCCCCTTCTCAATGTGTTCAACCATGTTCATCCAGTTTAAAGCTGTAACCTATATATCCATATCTCCTACCCACCTTTAAATATGTCGAGCTTCAATTTACCCTATGTTAATTTTCATAGTATATTCTACCTACCATATTAATTATGTATTATGCAAGAGGTTTAAAATGTTCAAAAATAAATAAAAGAAAATCAAATAAGATATAAGAACAGTAATTATTCAAGCATTCTTTCTTCAATGTGTGAATAAGGAAGGAGAAGAGGAAAGATCAGTGAGTGAGATTGTGAAGAAGGAATATATGAAAGAAAACATATTACTACTCCCTAATGAACTAGAGAATAGGATGAATAAACAGTATATGAGAGAAAGAAGTGTTTTGTTAAGCTTCTGAAAATATGGAGGACATCAATATTTGTATCTCCCAGAATCATTATACTTAATTCACAAAAATTAAATGTAGTTCAGAAGTTTTAAGCAGATGACTGCTGGGTGAATCTCACCACTAGATATGCTTTATTAGGTGATAATGGAGGTTTAAAATTCATAAAATGTGGAAGACTTTAGCTGAGCAAGCAGCTCTTTACGTACTTGTAATTGTCCTATGCCTGACCTCCTGCTCATGCTTATCACCTTGGGGAACCCTCTATGCATTTGAATAGGTCACCCCACCTCTACCTTTGGAGTCACCATAGGAAATTCTTTCCTTACTTCAGATCAAAATTTTGAATAAAAAGGGAGTCAAAATTCTAAACGATGGCTTTAATTTACTTAATCAGATAAAAAATTGTGCCAAATAGGCTGTCTTTAATTGTATCTGTAAGAGTCCAGGGGAGATTCTGCAGTTTACAAATGGATTAAATATAGTCATAAGAGTAAAAGAATTACCTGAGAATATACAAATTTATGTGCACTCAAACCTTCATTCAAAGTAATTCATTATCATGTTGTGAGTTTCCAACAAATTTCAACAGACCATTTAAGTTTAAGATTTCATGAAAATCTTATTCTTCTATCTTGAAAGAGATATCTAGAAGGAAAGATTTAGTGGAAGCAATCCAGCATATTTTCAACTTTTCCCACATTAGGTGCTGTGGTTTGATTTCTCTGTTAACATTGCGGCAGATGAGAATATATACAATTTTTAATCTTCTCATAATCTTTCATGAATGAGCTTCTGATCTAAATCTCACCTCCAAATACATGTGATTCTAACGAAAGAGAGAGACAGAGAGAGAGAGGGAAAACAAATAGACATGATGCTTGCTTATTTTCCCTTCCTATTTCACCATGAATGTTTGGTGCCCACATATAAGGCAAGATGTTACCAGATTGCAGCATTTGGTCTTTTCAGAGCCAGGATGGGAAGTTTTCCTGGCTTTCAGTGACAATTCATAATTGTTTCAAAACAGGCATTTCTACTATTCTCATAACTTGTTCTGAAATGACCATACCCACTACACTGAATAACCCCAAATGAAGCATAGCCATGTGTCTGGGGGAAAAAAAAAAGTAATTATCTTCCTTTGGTGGAAAAAAATATCACCCTTTATATTCATAAATAAATGGATTTCAGAGAGAGAGTGAAAGTATGGTTAGGGAGCTTTGGCAAGGATGACACAAGTAGAGAAAAGACCTAAAAGACAGCCAAAAGTTTACATTTTGACAGAAGTTAAATTAGTCATTGTAAATGTCATTCTATAGAATGTCACTGAGAATGAGTAAACAAGTTAATTAGTTTGGTTTTCTTTGTTTCTTCTTTTGCTAAACCCAGCCAAACAAACTGTGATTACAAAAGCAGAAATAAAGAAAAGAAAAAGCTGTTTAGCTCTCCCTAATCCTAAATTTCCTGATTTGGGGTCTTTCAGTTTCGATGCTTCTGGTATCGTGTTCATTCAAACATAAATGCGATCAGCATCAAAGGCTTAACATTCAGATTAACCACTTTTTGGCATCTTACCTCTTTTTAGTTTGAACTTGGAATCTCCTCCATGTGCAGACCACTAATGAGAAAATCCTTGCTTATGAATTCAGTTCAGAATGGGAGCAGTTTTCCCCTCTCTACTTTTGCATAATGTCGGCTTTGAAGTCAGGCAGTCCAAGAAAGTGATTGATCTCGCCCAAGTTCATAACTTTTTCAAAGTACTGCCGATATCATTAAATTTTAATTAACCCTTTGAGCTCCTTCTATGATGTAAAGATGAGGGAACATCAAAGGCTCATGTGTTGGAGCAGCAGTGGCATCTTTTGTGTTCACATTGCTTTTTAGAAGATATCTAAGATGCAAATATTTCAACGCAGTCTTCAGCTTTGTGTGTGTATGTGTGACATTGTTATGCTGTTGCTGGGGTAAAGCTAAAATCTATTGTTAGTCTTTCAAAGCTGGTTATTTAAGCATTGCTGTGTTAAGGACTTAGAAGTGGTATATTTTTCCACCTCTTCTACATAAAGCATTGTAATCAAGGAGTCTGTTTAAAATGTCACTCAGTTTGTAGCTTCTTGTGGTGTTGTCCTTCACCAGTTCTCATTCATAATTAATCATATTTCCATTTTATGACTTCATATGTAATATTCTGCTTGTGGTCTTAGAAAGTCACGTAGTTACATTCACATCTGCTGGATGAAGAAACTAAGGTAGAAGGGGGAATGTGTACTGACAGAGGTTATGAGATTTGAAGCTCTACATATATTGTGGAAAACAAGAGCTTTTCTTGTAACATTAGCAAATATTTATCAAGTATACACTCTGTGCCAGGTATTGCTGAAATGTGTAGCCATTGCCCCTCATTATTTGTACATTTCAGTGAAGCAGAATTTGCAAACCTGAGCATTCATATTCTTGTGTCTCTTAGTAGTTCCAACAATCACTGGCAAAAAGGTGTGTGAGTGTCTCCTAGTTCACTTATGCCACTGGGCAATGTTATCAAGTTCAGGGAAGCCCGGATCCCAATATCCTGCACAGATTATTTGAGACAGATAGGGTCTCATGACATAATTAGAAAGTGAGAAATTTGTGTGATTGGACACAGGTAAATCTTGTTTATTTATGTATTGGATTTTCTATACCTCTACCTGTTTCCTTCCTTCCCAAAAGTTTAAGTGAGGTTATATGCACATGAGTTTTGAAATAGTGAAGTAATAATACTGCTTTAACAGTATTAAGCTTCATAATTTTAGACTTGCTATTTAGATGCAGGGAAAGTCGGCTAGAATATACTTCCTTTCTTTCAGTGGTCTTTATTTTCTGTCATTTCAGTTTTAATATAAATATCTACTAACCCCAAGTTTCCCCTCCAAAGATCTGTGGGAGGGAGAAGAAGTGATAAAACTCTTGATTGCTTCACTTCTTCAGAAGTAATGATAAGCTCATTTCCAAAGCCCAAATGCACATTTGCCCCTTTAGGGTCACTTTAATCAAGGCATTATCGCAGACGATGCGTGTCTACCAAAATGAGATTTTGTGACTTACTGAAATGAACACGATCTGGGCCTGCATTTGGGGTCTCTGACTTAGTGACCTTCATGTTTATGAGATTTAAATTAAACTTGCATATATTATTAGGGGAAAATTCAACAATTTTAGCAATAATTTAAAAAATTGTTGATTTTCTCTTTTTTCTTACATCAAATTTGAGTTAATTGTAGTGGAGATAATTTAAATACTGGACTGTGAAATGATGCCTTAATGATTCTAGAATCTCTGCAAAGGACAAATTCATTTTTTAAGGATAAAGTAGGATTTAGAACAATGTAACTATTGTTTTGGGCTCAGGATGTAGATAAATCATATGACAGATGCTTCCACTGTAGTATTCTAACTACAGTACACAGGGTTTTTTTTTTGTTTTTGTTTTTGTTTTCTTCTTTTCTCTAGATTTGAAGAAGACATGAGATAAATTAGTTTGGGAGGTATATGTATGTTCAAGAAATGAAGGGAAATTCAAATTTAAGTTTGGATTCGTAACAGATGAAAATTCACATAAAGTCTTTTTCTTACCCACATTTCAAAGTGTTGAGAAATAGCCAACTGTTAGGTCACAGTGCCAGATAATGTTTCATATTCCTCTTGAATAGTACCTGCATTGTTTCAAACTGTTATTTATTTGCAGGATCTTATATATTATATTTTTGGTCACTATGGGGTATAAAAATAGTAATCATAATCAGTATACTTTGCTTGAAAATAATATTCCAAAAGCCATCAATAAGAAAACTGACAAATCAAAACAAAATAAACTGGACTTAGAGTAGTAAAAGGTTTAAAGTTCTATCCCTAAATGGGTTTGTTAAAAAATACATTTCTGGGGTCGTCATAAAGCTATATAAGGTGAAAATAATTTGGGGGCACATGTGCAAAAATGAGCTTAAAATAGGCTACATATATGATGAACATATGGTGATCTATGAATGCAGTGGCAAATGGGATTCACTAAATAATATGCCCATTCCTCCTTTCTCTCCAATTTCTCTGTAGAGTGAATGCCAGAAGAGATTATAATTAAAGTTATTCAGAGGAAAAACAAAATTCTGATTTGTGGATTATAAACTTCCTTTCATTCTCTTTTCTTTAATTTTCCAAACTCTCTTTTGCTACTTGAGGGCAAAATAACATCAGTGTTACTGAGGGTGACCTCCTAACTGAGCAGTGTCATAACAACAGAAGAAAAAGTCACAATGACTTCTGTAACAGAGGGGGAGGTTGATTTCTTCATTAATATTACGTTTCATGTTTATATTTTCCCAAATCCCCTCTGATTTTTATCATTATTGTACAGATACTTCTATTAACAAACTTTTACTAATGCTGCTAGAGATTTTAGAAATTGCACCAGAAGCTTTAGATACATTATTTCACTATCAGAATGACTCTGTGAAATACATATTATTATCCCCGTTTCACAGAACAAAAAACTAAGACTGTGAAAAGTTCAACACTCTGTCCCACTGACCCAAGGTTATTTAAGTGCCAATAGAGTTCCAAGTCCTGTGGGATCTCAAAGAAAAGTGAGATATAATTACAGATTTAACAGGGGGCAGTTGTAGAAGTGAATATCAAGGGAGGGATGCCTCAGATTTAAAAAAAAAAAAGTGATATGAAGAATGGAGACTATTCGTGACAGAGGAAAATAGCAAAAACTTAAGTATAAGACGTGCAGAATAAGAAAAGGATGTGAGAGTTAAAGATAATGTTCCAGAGAGGAAAAAAGTTTTTTTTTCAAAAAGCCTATTATCCTACAGGTTACCCTATCCCAAAAATCACATTTATGGTTCCAAATCAAGAGTTTTACTTAAAAAAATTACTTTATCTTCAGTTTTGAAGCTATCTTTGAAAAATCTTTATTTCCAAATCTACAATTAGAGATAAGAATGTAGAAAAATATGAATTAAAAATCTGAATTAACAGTTTGGCTTTGTAGTAAAAGCAAATGGGCTAATTCCAGACTAGATCCTTAAGCATGCAGAAGCTATTCATGTTTTATTTCCTTTATCTATTTCCTTGCAAGGTAGTTGTGAAATTCAAATAGGAGGAGGCATGATCAATTGTTTAGGAAACTGTCTATTGTATAAAAGCCTAATAATCATAAGACATTGTGATTATTATTAGTATTTGTAAACTGATCATGGTTTAGGAAAATTAGGTGCCTTTTTCTTGCTTGTAATCAGAAAGACATACTTTTCGGTTACTGAAAAAGTAGAACTCATTTTGTACATTTAAATAATGTCATAACTGAAATTAAAATGTAAGTATTCTCCAGCACTATTGATGAAAAACTGAAGCTCAAAAATATATGTATTATTTATCCATATCACTCAATTTTCTTTTGGTTTTATAATTAGATAGCATTGGTCACCATCTTTCCACCCTCCAGTATTTATTGGGTTTCATTGCCACCTACCAGCTGACTAAAGCCAGTGTCAAATTGTATTTTATTTATGTATTCCTTTATTATACATAGAAATCTTACGTTTAGGTTCCAATTTTTGTATCAATTATTTTTTTAAAGATTATATTTATTTATTTATTCATAGAGACAGAGAGAGAGAGAGAGAGAGAGAGAGAGAGGCACAGACACAGGCAGAGGGAGAAGCAGGCTCCATGCAGGGAGCCCGACGTGGGACTCGATCTGGGTCTCCAGGATCACACCCGGGCTGCAGGCGGCGCCAAACCGCAGCGTCACCGGGGCTGCCCTGTATCAATTTTTTTTTTTTGTATCAATTATTTTTAAGCAAGATTATGCTGAGGTAGCAAATACCTCCAAACTATCAGTAGGTTGATTTCTTTCCCATTATATATGCTGTACATCTGCTATGGTTCTTCTCCATGAGTCTTGTTTATTCTAAGACCCATGCTGAAAAAGCAGCTCGTAGCTCAGTTATACTGGCCTTGTGATGGAAGAAAAGAACTCTGGAAAAATACAGAGGGGCTTTCAAAGCTTCTGCTATCAAGTTGTTACTTCAGATTATGGTTCTTTGGCCAACGTAAGTGACATGGCCAACCCTAATGGTAACAGGTAAGGAAGTATAAATCTTTCATGAGGTTAGTAAATGACAGAGCCATCATGCTCATTTTACTAATAAGACCCCTAGGCATTAGTTCTTATTACAGGTAGAATTCTAAAATGGTTCCTCCCCATGAATAATCCCAGGGACTGTGAATATGACCTATTTTACTCCCGTAATTAGGTTACATTATATAGCACAGTTGATCTTAAGGCAAGAAAATTACCCAAGACAGCCTGACCTAATCATACAAACCCTTCAAACAAGGGTCTAGAGATCAGTGAAAGAGGGACAGATTAGAAGCACAAAAGGTATTTAATGAAAGGTTTCTCCGTTGTTGGCTTGAAGATAGAGAAGGTCACATGGCAAGAAATGTAGGTAGTCTCTAAGAGCTGGGAGACGCTAAAGGAGGGGAATGGGACCTCGGTTCTACAACGGGAGTAACAAAATTTGGTGTGCACTTCAAAGCAGATTCCTCCCCAGATCCTGCAGAGAGGGATGCAGCCCCACTAACATCTTGATTTCAGCCTTCCATGACTCTAAACCCAGTTACTCTGTGCCCACACTTCTGAGCTCCAGAACTGTGAGCTAATGGATAGATGTTATTGTAAGCCACTACATTTATGGTAATTTGTTATACGATAGAAAACTAAGGCAATAATGCTTTACTACTTACTAACTCTAAGACTTTAATCCAATGCCACAGCTTCTCAAAACCTTAATTTTCTCATATTTGCAAATAGAAGCTCTATACCATGTATTTCATATTGTTATGATAATTGAATGAGATAGAATAGGCAAAATTAATTGTAAACAAAGAGCTACCAACCTGTAAGGAATTGACATTATATGTCAAATGAAATACTTTATTAATTACAGTTTATAAAGCGTTAAATTATAGGATTATTTATTTGGCTATAATGCCACACCAAATTCAGTGGTAACAGTCATGGGGCCACAGACCCAAGCATTCATGGGGAAATAAATAATCATTGGAACGAGTGTTTGACTTCAGCCCTGCCACAGGAAGGGCTACAGGAATTTGCACAATGTACTTAATTTCATTGAGCCTCAGTTTTGTTATGTATAAAACACATTTGATATCTAAGAAGGCTTTGTTTTTGGAAGTAAGAGGTCATACATGTACACTGTTCTCAGTGCAGTTGCATACAATGCACCTCATATTAATTCATATCATTTAAAACAAACTAATTTAATTAATACTTCCTATAAAGTATCAAAATTATCTACAGTATTTGAGGTACAAGCTCAAAATAGAATCTAGAAAACTGCCATCCATACTGGCCATATGGGCTTCAGGCTTAATCAGAATGGGAACATTCCCCACTCATCATATCCTCAGCTTTCAATTATGGGTTTTACATTAAAGTTCAGTGAGCATCACAGATAAGCTTTCTTGATTAAGATCATTAAAGAATTCTTTATCTTTAGTTCAATGGCATCTTGCCTACAGATTTATTAGACTGCTTTTTTGGTACACTGCCTATTTCAGGGAGAAAATATTCCACTACATACGGGCAGGATAAAGATTAAGTACAATTGCCAATTGCACATAAGGAGTCTGATGCGTTCCTATTACCAAAAGGAATCTATAGAGTCTGATATCCAGGAATAGGAAGGAACTTCAGAATATCCTCAAAACCAGACTCCTGAACTGAGGCAGGTCAGGTGGTAGTATCTATTTTACATATTGAGCACTATAAGTCTGGGTGCTTTTTACTACCTTGTGACTGGATTGTGATCTCCCAGGGCCCATGTTCTTCCTATTTTTTCAGGGAGGTCTCTCTCACTCACAGTCTCTTGATGGTTAATGGGGAACTTTACTCTCTTGATATGTATTTACAAAGTGGATAATTTACCAGCGAATAAAATATTTACTGAACACCTACAGTGAGCAAACGGTGTTGCCAAGGCACTAAAATGAAGTAAAGACATCTAAGACACAAATTTTTGTCATAATGGAAATGACAATTTGTTTGAGCTAAGAAAAATTATAATATTATAATTAGCATTATAAGGAAATATGTAAATGTCTCTTAAAGTGTGTTCCTCTGACCACTGGCATCAAAATCAAGGTGATTCTTTTATACGTGCTATGTTTTGAGAATTATACCAATAAATTAGAAATATCACTCATATGATAGAAAAAAATGTTATACATACTATGTATGTATTGCTGTACATACATTTTGTATAGCAATTTTGTATTTATATGAAGACCTACTCAATAAAAGAGGAACAAATCAGTGAATGAGTATATAAAGCAGAGATTTAGAAAAAAATATCAAAATCAGTCTGATCAGGGAATATAGTGACAGAAATACGAATAAGTAATTAGCTGGATTCATGACCAGCAGAACTGACGTAGAAATTCTATGAAATTAATAATAATGTTATTACAGATGGGTACTTTTTATCTCTTTTTATTGCCAAAATTATGACCAAAATGGAGAGCTTGAAAGCACGATGCATTTTTATAAAAGCTTTCATGGCCATAATCTTTCATTTTCTGAGGATACATTAAAGGAAAATAGTAAAGACTAAACGATGACATGCAGTTATATTGAAATATATTTTTAAAAACCAAATGAAAAGAAACATGATGTGTTAAATCCTATTCCAGGTTAACAATGTAGCTATTTCTTTCTGGTGAAAGGTAAATATGTGTAATTGCCAGCAATGCAATTTCTTTAACACTATTATATTAGTGTTAATAAAATATATATGTATACTATTTTTAACAGTTGATACTTCTACAAGACTCTTTCCTCTTATCCTCGGACATTTTTTTTTTTAATTTAAAAATACCTCACCAAACACTTATAACTAAAGCAGCAGTGGCTAAACACTCCCTTAAAGAACACATTGAATTTAGAATGTGTTAATTAGTTTTGTTTTTGTTTTGTTTTGTATGTTTACATTTTACATTTTGCTAGGATAGGATGGTACATTACCAAAAAAAAAAAAAAAGGTGTATTGGAACTTCTTAAGTACCACTGTACAGAAAAACAAAACAAAAACAACATATTATTTGTGAGTATATGGTATTTGGATTTTATTTTTATTTTTATATTTGAATTATATCTTTATTAGAAAAATAACACATTCAGGTAGAAAGAATAACCTAGATTTCATCATAATCCCACAATTCAGAGGTAATTACTATTAATTACTCTTTTATATAGCAACATCTCTCTGTAGGTACTCACTAAATAGAAATGGGGTATCATATGTATTCAACCATTTGCTCTTTTTTTTCAAATTTGATAATATGTATTGGATAGCTTTCTAGAAATATTTTGTCCTTCAGAAAGAACAGAGACTTGGAAAAGCATATAAAGTGAAGAGTCTCATTACTCTAGTATGAATTACACCTAAATCAAATTGGCTCGAAAACAAATGGTTAGTTCACATTCACTTGCTGTTATGAATCTCAATGCTAGTTGGCTGCAGTTGTAGTGAATTCAGTACTGCTCCTGTGGAATCTGGATATAGTTCCAAATAATTGGCAATTCTAAATCATTTTAATGTTATTAATCATATTATTGTAGACTATAGTTTTTAAGGAATATCAATAGGCTTATTATTATAATCATTCTATTAAAATGATCCAATGCCATTATCATAAGAGCCAACACCAGCCAACACCTTATTCTGGAGTTTTCTAGTATGGAAACAATTTAAAGATTTACAAAATGTTAACACTACCTTGCTCCTCTAGATGAAATTTTCCATGTGAAATCAATTTTTCCCGCACAGAGATAGAAACTTAGTAGTATCATATAGTCATCAAAGGTAGACTCATTTAAAAACATTGCTGAAACTAAAAGCATTTTGTGTGCTCACTGTATTATTTAAAGTATTAGATAAGGAAGAAAAATTAACATTTATATCCTTCCTTATGATTTTTAATGTGTTTTTATGATTTTCTCATGTAATGAATATTGGGGAAAACGCACGCAAGATGTTAGCATTCTTTCCAAAAATTTTAAGAATTACTGTCTTGATTCACTTGGCAGTCTTTTATGGAGCACTTATAATGTTCTAGACCCTGTGCTGCAGGGATTAATCCATGGGTTCTTAAGCGAGGCTGTACATTACAATCACTAAGAGAAATTAAAAAATATGATGCTCAGGCACAAACCAATTACATTAAATTCTCTGGGGTCAGAACTCCAGCCACTGATGATTTATTCAAGTTTTCAGGCAATGCCTTCTGTAGTCAAATTTGAGAATTGGTAGTTTTCAATTGAAAAGCTTAATATAGGGAAGCCCAGGTGGCTCAGCATTTTAGTGCTGCTTTCACCCCAGGTCGTGATCCTAGAGTCCCGGGATCGAGTCCCATGTCAGACTCCCTGCATGAAGCCTGCTTCTCCCTCTGCCTGTGTCTCTGCCTCTCTCTGTGTCTCTCATGAATAAATAAATAAAATATTTTTTAAAAGCTTGATATAAAGATAAAAACAATTTAATTGGCAGTTAAATGGTATATCTTAACATAAAACATTTAGATTGGAGTCATTAAAGTACAGAGTAAAATGCATTTTTATTATAATTATAGTGTAGGATCATATTTCACTTGCTAAAGCCATAAGGTTCTCTTTGCACTGCTGTTGATATAAAGAAAAATAATGGATGAGATAGATAAACATCCACAGTATAGGTAAATTACCTCAACATCTGCCTGCTTTTCTTGTAGACCAAAAAGGAAAGGAATTTAAATACAAAAACCAAGGAAGAGGTTGAAAAAATCCTAGTCTAGACAGAAATCTTCCCCCAGATCTCATTTATTTTCTCTTTTCTTCAGGACTTTCTCTCTCTCTCTCTCTCTCTCTTTTCTCTCTCTCTTTTTTTTTAATGACACTTAACAATCTAATTTGTTATGATGTTAAAACAGATAGAAATATGAGGCAAAATAAATAAATAAATAAAAAGTGTGTTTACAATAAATGTCTAGTAGTACTAAGATAGATTGCACTTTCAATAATGTTACAATGTGAGGAAAAATAAAACATGCAATTTAGGATTGAGGAGATACAAAATTATCCATTTTGTACAGAAAAGAAAACTGAGGCTTCAAGAAGTTAAGGCACTTGCCTAAGATCACATCACAACTAAGTGGTAGATATAAACCTCTGGTGGTTATATTTGCTTTTTTTTTTTTTTTTAAGATTTTATTTATTTATTCATGAGAGACACAGGAGAGAGAGAGGCAGAGACACAAGCAGGCTCCATGCACGGAGCCCAACGTGGGACTCTATCCCAGGTCTCCAGGATCACGCCCTGGGCTGCAGGCGGCGCTAAACCGCTGTGCCACAGGGCTGCCCAGATTTGCTCTTTAAAGTGTTTCTGATAGGTTGAGTTGGGACTGGCAATAGGATGATAAAGAAAGTTGAAGAGGTAGGGAAAAAACAAGAAGGAAATGGGGAGAGAACATACATTCCAAATAGAAGTGTTCTTAAACAACAAACAATTTCCCACACTCTGGGGCATAGCATTTAGCTCATCTCTAAGGAGCACAAAAGACTAGTATTGCTCAAGATGTAAAATAGTAAGGTCACTTGACACAAACTACACTAGTGTAATCATAATACTTTAACCGTAAAATGCTCTGCTGTAAAACACAGCCAACATTCGACCACCCAGCTGAGTATCCTCCCTAGACTAATTATTTTTAAAAGTTAGACAGAAAACCGTTATAGTTTTAGGCACTCTTATTGACAGAGGAGTGAATAAAGCCCATTTCTGTCAACCAGAGGATGGGGTATAAGGAGCCTGGCATTCTTTTGCTTCTTGTTCTTCTTCTTCTTTTTCCCCGTCTTGATAATGTTTTGATCGCGCTACCAAGCAAGAGCTCAGTGCAAAGATAACAGGTCGGTGCTAAATGGATTGCATACATGTACTATAATGGATGATATTGTAGATACAACACAACATGTAAATGCCCTCTCCTATCAAAAGGACCTAAGAGAAAGGCACAGATTAAATGTCCCCAGACTATACCTGAGAAGTAAAATGCAAAGTTTGACAGTAGAAATTGAGCCCTTTTATTTATACAACTCTGGATGTACCAAACAATATAACTGGCAGAAATTGTGAAAGCAATTTAAATTTGAGTTTTAAAGGTTCCTGGATAATTTTTGGACATTAAGAGGTTTTAAAAGAATAAGCACCAGCAGTAAGAAATAAGAAATAACCCATCAGGGGATGGGTGGCTCATTGGGTTAAGCATCTGTGTTCAGGTCACGCAGGTCATGATCCCAGGGCCTGGGATGGAGCCCTGCATCAGGCTCTCTGCTCAGTGGGAAGCCTGCTTCTCCCTCTGCCCCTGCTTTTACTCTCTCACTCTCTCTTTCTGTCTCTCAAATAAATAAAATCTTTAAAAAGAAAAGCACATAAGTAGATGTTGCAAAAACAGTACAGAGGAGTTTTGGGAGTGCTCAGATTCAGAAGACAACTGGTTTTGAATTCGGGCTCTGCCACTAACGAATTGCAACTAATTCCTCAACTTCTGTGTGCCTCTTTTCTCTGAACAGTAAAGGTGGAAAATTAGAAACACCAGCCTCACAGCTTGTGATGAGCATTCCACATGTTTAAGGCACATTAGAATAGTGCTAGCATTCAACGAGCATTCGATAAATAGAAGTATGATTGCTAATGATGGCTTCAACCCACTGCCTTGTGAGCACCTAATGTGACACGATACAGACCAGAGACCTTTTGTATTCTTTGCTTGTTTATTTTTTTCTTTTCTTTCTCATTAAAATAATTACATAAACTATTGGCACTGGACAGAGCATAAACCATTAAAACTAATATACTTTGTAAAAGTAACCCAGAATGGCAGGCTCCTTCATTTGTCCACAATAGGACATCATTCTTCTTTAGACTTTGTTATATATATTTGGGTTGAGCACAGGAATCTTTCTTTTTTTTTTTTTTTTTTTTTTTAATCTCTTTTGATTTTTTTTTTCATTTATTTGTGATAGTCACAGAGAGAGAGAGAGAGGCAGAGACACAGGCAGAGGGAGAAGCAGGCTCCATGCACCGGGAGCCTGACGTGGGATTCGATCCCGGGTCTCCAGGATCACGCCCTGGGCCAAAGGCAGGCGCTAAACCGCTGCGCCACCCAGGGATCCCCAGGAATTTTTCTTTACAAACAGTTCCCCCACCCCCATCCACACTCACTTCTCATTCTTCCCTCCCCACATACAAAAGAGAGACCTCAAAAATACACAACAGCTTTTTCCTTTCCTCTGTCAGGTGTTAAGTCTTGAAGACTTCACAATTTATTGGTGGTCAGGTGGGAAAACAGAGTTTTCTAAAATGCAAACGTTTCTAAAAAGACCAGTGTCTCCTCTGGAAGCACCAGCTTCAAATGATCTGCCCACTGAGAGCATCTCAGTTTGATACATTCCGTTCCATAAAAGCTGATTCAGGCTTTAGACTCCTACAGGGTCTTCATAAAGTGGATATAAAATAATAATAAAAAATAAGGCTAAAGCTTAAAGATTTAATCTAAAGAACATTTATTTTTTATCTCTCCACTCTCATTTTAGAAGAAACATGCTGATTTTTTTTTCCAAAATATTTTTGGTTTACCTCAGTAAATTTTCTTCTGGTAGGATCCAAAGAAGAAATGGCTTGTGCTTAGTTTGGTATTTATAATTATACATTGGCTTCAGCAAATAAAACAGTTCAAACTGAAATCTCAGACAAAGGGTCAAGGTATTTTATTTTGATTGGGCTCACAGCCATCATTTACTCTCAAATGGATTTTGGCTCAGGTAGCCATAACAATAGTAGTGTTCTGCTACAATGAGGCTGCCTTTTTTTCCATTAAAAAAAAGAAAAGAAAAGAAAATGGTATTTGTTAATGTTACATATCTGTGAAACAAATTAAGTGGAAACTTTTGAAATGGTCATGATCAGACCTAGAATGCATTAAATTAGGTAGTTTTCTTTCATAATCTTTCAATTTGAATGAACTGAACAAGAATACTGGATCTTTCCCAGTTCCTGGAAGGGGGCGGGGGGCATAGGAAACCCGTCATTCACAAAATTTACCAGTTACAAAAGTTTGGTATATAACAGGACATGACCAAGAAACCAAAACTTTTATGGAGCCTCTAGATGGTCTTCACCAAGCACAAATATATTTCCTGTATTCCATTATAATTTCAGAGTAAGAACTGTATATTTTGGAGTAAGCAATGTCTTACTCTAGTCTAAAAAAAAACCATTTAGCTTATTACTTCCCTTTGTATATACACCTTACTGATCTTTCAGGGTCCTTAGCATTTTTTTTCACTCTATGGAATTTCTAATGTCTGTGTAGTAAAATGTTTACCTTCTCTTTTTTATAGCCTTCCCTGCCTTTTTTTATGTAAATAAATCTGGACATACTTTTCTCTGGTGTTCTATGATTTTTTTCTTTTCATATTTACATTGGTATACCTTGGGTTATTTTCATGTAATAAATAAAAAGGATCCAGTTTCATTATACTCCAAATATTTACCATTTGAAGGAATAGCACTTATTTTAAAAAATACTACATTCCCATCAATTTAAAATAAATGTTATACTCTTTGCTGGCTAAAAACTCATATTTAATTATAATATATTTACTCCTATACTATGAAATTGATCTCCTCCTTTATGCCCCAGTACCAGCTTGCTGTCTTAAACTATTTTAGTCTGTTCATGCATTTAATTTCTGAGGGTTACTTTCTCTACCTGCCAGTTATGTTTCTTTCTTTTCTTTTTTTTAATTTTTTTAAAGATTTTCTTTATTTATTCATGACAGACAGAGAGAGAGAGAGGGGCAGAGACACAGGCAGAGGGAGAAGCAGGCTCCATGCAGGGAGCCCGATGTGGGACTCAATCCCAGGTCTCCAGGATCACACCCCAGGCCGAAGGAGGCGCTAAACCACTGGGCCACTAGGGCTGCCCTCGTTCTATTTTTAATTTTGTTTAAAAACAGTATTTCTGGATAATCTTAATTTTTATATTAAAATGCATTCTAATATCATTTTGCCATGTTACCATAAATTCCAGTTGATATTTTAATTAGAGTTAATTTAATGTACACGGTTTTATAAGGATATATTAACACCTGTGCAATATTAAATGTTTCTATCAAGAAATAAGATATATTTTTGTCTGTTTATCTGTCTTCTCGCATGTCCTTAGTAGAATTTTAACATTTCTTTCATGTGAGCAATATATTTTCATATAGTTTTCTTGGAAATGTAATTACATGTGGTAATTCCATGGGACTTATTTTTTTTTAATCTATAAAAATTTATGAGAATATCTTTTGACCTTGCAATTACACAGCTAGGAATTTACCTTGTAGAAATATTTCCCAAAGTACATGAAGTTATTTGTACAAGTATGTTGACTGAAGCATTGTTCATAATATTAAAAAATTGGAAGCAATTTAAATGCATATCAGTGAGGGGCTATCTAAATATAATATGGCCCATAATTCCATATAATAGAATGCTTGCATCTGTAAAAAAGATTAAGGTAGAATTTTATGCACTAATATGGAAAGCTTTCCAAGCTATATTATTAAATGAAAAAAATATAAAGTGCAGAACAATGTGTATAGTAGGTTGACATCTATATAAATGTTTTGTAAATCTTAAAAGGATAATTGCAGTACAATATTAATATGCATTTTTATAGAAGGACATACAAAAATATTTTACTAGAAGGATATATAATAATGATATTTCTTAAGTATTGAGCATATTTTGACATCATTCTAAATGCTTTTCACATCGTTCATCTAATCCTAACCATAATTCTGTGTAGTAGATTATATTATTATCCTTTTTTTATAGATGAAAAAACTGGGGCATTGAGTGAATAAGCAAAATGCTCTAGACTATGTACAGGAAATAAAATCCAAGATTAGCTTCAAAATCAGTATTCTGAACTAATGCATGTATTTACCTCTAGAAGTGCATATCTTTGGGGAGGAAGCCTTAAAAATGGAGTAAGGATCATTTTATTTTGCTTTTGTAACTTTTTGTTCTAATATTTACCTGTTACTGTAATACTTTTAACCTAACTTTAAGCTACCAGGTTTCATCCAAGTAAGGAATATGGGTCTTTTAGTTCTGTTTTTTGAGTTTTAAATTGATGCAAAATCAAATGCTATATTAAAACATCTAACAGTAAAAGAATAATGTAGATGCCCACATGAGGGGCAATATCTTAAAGAAAATGCATTTTCCCCCATGCACAAAGACTACTGGTAGTAAAATTGATAAGGAGAGGAACATTGCACCAAAAGGTAGTTGGAAGAATAAGAGGCCGTCTTTCTGAGACTGGCTGTTACCATGACCTTCTGACTTGAATATATTTTAATCTACCTTTGAAATAATGAAAGTTATTAGCAACACATGACAAAGCAGCATGGTATGTAAAATATTCTAAATCAATCTACTTGAGAGTATTTAACTATTGAACAAGATTACTATTCAAACAGTTGATTCATAACATTGTTACTACTTTTAATTCATTATCCTATTCATATAGGAGAAGTGGTGATGTAATAACATTATAGAATTATGGGAGATGTGTGATAGAAATATGACCTGATGGAACAACTGGGTCTTTGCACTAAAATACATTTTATGAGATACATAGTGTTTAATAGTTTCTGGCTGGCATGAAATAATACTGTAATTGGGATTTATCCAAGCAGGGTTAGTATCAATGGTGTGGATTCACTTCCAAAGAGTTAGCTGCTTTCTTCTGCAAGTTATTTATGCATCACTTACTGTTCCAAAGAAGACTTATAAGATTGGATCTCTCACTTATTCCATCTAGAGACTAGGATGTATCTGTGCCTGCCTGTGCAAGAGTGTTCAGCTGCATGTGTAACTATGTAGTAATATATTTAAAATGGCAACTAGAATGTTACTGCAAATTGTAGGCTCAGATTGAAAAGCTTTGGAAAATAAGTAGCAAGATGCCCACAGCCCAGCTCTAAATGTAGGTGCTAGGTAATCTAGCAAGACTTCCTAAAGGATGGATGGAGATGTAGCAAATATGGGAAAGGAGGGGGGAAAAAAGTTCGTGATCTACTTGTCTCACTTTCTTAGAGTGGTTCCTTAGGACACTACTTAGACTTGAGTTAGAGGAAGAAGAATGTGAAATGGACTAGATTTTTACTACCTGAAAATTAGAATGTCTTAGAATTGAACATGACTATAAACTATCAGTTGACACGGGGAATGGGAAAGGGAAATGTGATGGTTAATTATATATGTCAGCTTGGCTGAGCCACAGTGCCTTCTTCATATGTAGTCAAATATTATTCTGGATGTTTCTGTGAGGGTGTTTTTGGATGACATTAGCATTTTAATCAGTGGGTTTTGAGTAATGCAGATGTCCTCCATAAGGTGGTGGGCCTCATCCAATTAGTTGAAGGCCCGACTTAGAATAAAAAAAATTGACCTCTCCCAAGCCAGAGTAAATTCTGCAACAGACAGTCTTTGGATTTGAACTGCAATATGGGCTTGTCTCTGGGTCTCCAGCCTACTCACTCACACTACAGATTTGGACTTGACAGGCTCTATCGTTTCATGAGCCAATTCCTTAAAATAAACTTCTCTCTATATATTTATACATCCTATTGGTTATCTTTTTCTGGAGAACTCTGACTAACACACAGGGAATAAGAGAGCATGTTTGAAGCAGTGGTGGGAGAGAAAATAAAGCTGTCTTTAGCTTATGCCCTAAGAAGTCTAGCCCATTCAATAAACTGGTTACAGATGAGGCAATGTTTCCTCTTACACTGAAGACTAGAGAAAGACTCAGAGAAACAGAAGAAAATGCAGTGAATTTTATCTCTTTCCCTTCTTTCCTAGTATAGTTCACTTCTCTTTCTATTCATCCTTCTCTCAGGAAGTCTTGCAGTTGGGTCTATCATGTAAAAAGGTTGAATCGGTCTCTTACTGTTATAGAATCAGTCATATTATTATCCAGAAATTGTTTTATGTAAGATAGAAGCATCTAAACTGGTATAAAATTGCTGACATATGTGTAACACCTCACAAAGTAAGTAAAGCTTCCCCCCTTTTAACTTAATCTTGCAGCTAAACATGGCATTTTTAACTGATATGATTGTTTAATCCACTTCGTATAGAGTTAAATCCACTGTGCTGCACATTCCATCACCAGCTCACACTCATTTATAATGTCATACAAACTCTATGACAATTTCACCTTATATAAAAAAATAGTGAAAGGAATTATAGGGGAAAGGGGAGAAAATGAGTGGGAAAAATCAGAGAGGGTGACAGAACATAAGAGACTCCTAACCCTGGGAAACGAACAAGGGGTAGTGGAAGGGAAGGTGGGTGGTTGAGGGGATGGGGTGACAGGGTGATGGGCACTGAGGGGGGCACTTGACGGGATGAGGACTGGGTGTTATACTATATGTTGGCAAATCGAACTCCAATAAAAAAATACATAAAAAATTAAAAAAAAGAAAATATTTCACCTTGGATTCCAAATACCAAGGTCTCACATCAATGCATCTTATATTTCAATACCTTTGCCTAATAATATGACTGCCTTAGATATACAGATTTATAGCAGTTTATATACATTTGGTGATGGTCTAAAAATAGATTGATGTCTTCTCTTTTTCTTCAATTTTCAAAAAATATTAATTGATTCTTATTGCCCAAAATAAAGCAGAGAAATGTAATTGGATATACTTAAGAGCAGTAGATATGATAGTTTATTTACTCTATTATGCAATGATCACTTTTTCTGTATCCTGCAGATCAAAACTTCTTCCATGATCTGACTAGAATTTGCTTTTTTTTTTTTTTTTTTTTGGTCTTTTCTACTAAATATCTGTCTTCTGCATGAGTGCACCAGAATAGAGAATGCTGTACTTATTAATATTGAGTTTTTTCCTCTTTCCTCATCACACTGGCACTCAACATCAGTGAGCCTCTTTCCTATTGAGTGAAGAACACCCCTTAGTTCAAGCCCAAGGAAGATGGGCAAAAGTGGTATAAACTACTTCCAGATTTGGTCTCTGTAAGTTCTCATACAATCATCCTTGTAATATTATATCTTTGCTTATAAACTAGTCTAATTGAATGTAGAAAAATCCAACGAAAGATTTCAAGACTCCTGAGTGAGCGGTAACAGGTGGAATTACCACATGTAGCATTCCTAGGTCTCTTAAGAACTACATGGAACAGATATCCCATGGTAAGCCACCTTAGACTGTGACATGAAAAAGAAATAATTATTATCATGGTAAGCCATTCAGAGTTTATGTTGCATACTGCTGCAGCTAGCAGTACTTACCATTAATTATACAGATAGTTAAAACTTTAGCCTCAGTAAATGATTTTACTATCCCAAATCCTAAAATGCCCTCTCTCCTCTAACACCCATTTCTGTGTACCAATTCCTTCTGTTTATGTAAGTCCTGATTCAAATTCTCCTTTCTCCTCCATACCCATGATAGGTATTTATTATTACCACAGAACTTATTGGATGCCTTGTATCACTCTTTATGTCATAATACATTCAGTTTTCTATCATGCCCAATACATTTCTGTATCTCCCTTATCAACTAGTATAATACTTCAAACACATAGATATATGGAAAAAATAGATATTCTCCATCTGTCCTATTGCTTATATCCAATTATAAATCTATTAATATTTTTGTATCCTCTAACCACATGCTGAATACCCCTAGTTATATATCTAACTGCAAGGACTTTTATCTTAGTATATTTTAAATCAAAATAATTAATGATAAAGTTTATCTCTTTTGGAAGTTGAAGGTTACATTTGTTTGAAGTAAAAAAAACTACTATAAGTAGTTTACTATACAAGTAGCTGTTGTGACACACTTTGCAGGTGAATCTTCAGTGAGGAGTTAAGAATTCTTCACATTTTAGAAGCCATTAACATTTTGAAGTTATAGAATCCTGAGGTCAGCAGAAAGCAGGCTAAATGGTACCCATGAGGAAGTCAGCACATGTCCCCAAAAGTAAATTTCTTATCCCCTTATCACAAGAAGCAGCCTATTAAGTAGTTATGGTAGTAAATTTTAAATTCCCCTGAAGAAAAGGTTGACAAAATTGAATTATGAAGAAGAGCAAAGAAGATTAAATTACCAGAAGAAGAGCAAAGTCTTGGGAGTAACTTCATAGCAACCTTCAGGCCCATGAAGTTTTATTAAGTAGAGAGTAGGAAGGAAACAATAAGATAACATTGCTGAATTTGCAAATGTCTGGGCTATCTACTTGTAATGTCTGAAGGGTGTAAATATTGCATGGGAGGATAAAGGGAATTTGTAAAAATTTAGCATTAGGGAGCTTTAAGATCAGCATATTCCTCATCCTAGAATGAAATGGCTATCAAGTCTACATGTCTCATTTCTATGTTGAGCAAACTGAATCTTAGATTAAATAGAACTAGTACGTTACTTCAGACTTCAGAACTTGGAAGTATTTAGTGATTTTTGCACAAACATAAACTTGTTATTTCAATACCTCTGATTTTTAAAATAAAACCCATTCAAACATTCCTAAGATGAACACAATCTGTAAATGATATTTTCTCATCTGAAAATGAGCAATATATATTGGATTAATTCCATCTTTGCTCCTTATCCTACTTTGAGTAAGGTAAGAAGATGAGATTGCAGCTATTTCTGCAAGTTCTTTTGGTTGAGTTGTAGGTGATACTGAAACATCAGCATTAGATCCTGATCTTATCCCACAGCCAAGTCTACAGAGCATACTTAAACAGGGCATAGGATGCCACTTCTGATGTGTCTCTCCATGGTTAAAGGACTCTTTGTTTGAGATCCTAACACGAATAAAGTAGACCCAGGGAAGGAAAGTAATTGTTACTCGCAATTCTCATGTTAGTACCTTTTCTTCAAATATTATATTTCATTCTATAAATACTGATTAAGCTAGCATGTAGATTAAAGTCAACAAAAATTGCTATTCGCAAGGGACTAACAACTGGACTATTCATTTAGGAATTATTCATGGGGTAACTTTTCCAAATTGGGAATTTCGTAGTCATTGTAGTGAAATATCATTATTGTCACCAGGGAAACTAAATACTATACATTGAAAATGTTGTACACATTTTACTATTATGATTACAGGGAGAAGAAGGACATTTTGATGTGGTTGATATGGCAGTACTCAAACAATATACTGATTATTTTAAATTTCTGAGCTCAGTTACATATAAATAGACCAAGTCACACTAAGCTGAAAGGGGCCTCATGGAACCATATAGAGAATGGTTTTAATTTTGAATCTGAGAATGAATGAGCTCAATTCATTACATTTATTAATTTACACAACAGAACAATGTCAGGTGGTGTTAACTTCTCTGGAGAATAATAGAGTAGGGAAGAGAGAAGGAGAATTCCAGTGTATAAGAGGTACAGTTTTTCAAAAAACAGAAAATGAGAGTGATGCTTAGAAATCACATTTGAGCAATGAGCCAAAGGAATAGAGTGAGTGAACCATGCAAGAAATCTGGGGAAGAGTTTTAGGAAAGGGGATATGCCCTGGGAATGTTCTGAATTAAGTTGCTGCAAGAAAACCAGAGGAGAATTTGTAGGAAATAAAGTTAGAGACATATGGTAGAACCAGATTATATAGGGTTTGTGGATGATTATGAAGATTTCAGTTTTCTTCAAAGTGAATTGAGAAAATACCTGAGTGTTTTGAATAAGGGAATTGAATGAAATGTCTTCCATCTTACAAGGATAGCTCTGGCTGCTGTCCTGAAACTATAGGAAAATAGACATAGTAGGGTGAACAAAGACCAGTAGAAAGATTAAATAATATGATAAGGAACGATAGTATCTTAGAACAGAGTAGTTAGAGCAGGCAAGCTAAGAAAGTATAGATTTTGAAGGTAAGAAACAATGAGCTTTACTGAGGATTAAATGTGAGCTGTGAGGAAGATAGGAATCAAGAATGAATCCAAACCTTTAGGCCTGAAAGCTAGAAAGTTGGCATTGTCATTGAAAGAGATGAGAAACACCGTGGGAAGAACAAGTTTAGGGAAAATGACCAGAAGGTAAGTTTTAGATATGCTACATTTGAAATGCCAATTAAATTTCATGGGATATATGTCAAGTGGCCCATTAGGTATGTGATTCTGAAGTTCAAGGGAGAGGCTCAAGTTAGAATTATAAATGTGGAAGATATTATTGCACAGAATACTTAAATCTATGAGACTGAATGAGTATGCCAAGGGAGTGACTATAGATTAGAAAGATATGAGGTTCAAGGTCTGAACCAGAATCATGAAATTTTAGAGGCTGCAGAATAAGAAAGAATGACAAAATGGATGAAAGGGAAGTCAGTTATGGAATAAATCCAGGAGCAGGTGTATCCTGGAAGGTAGTGTTGTTGGAATTTCTGATACTTTTTTTTTTTTCCTTTACATCATCTTAAAAATTTAAGCCCTAAATCCTAAATCATTCTCCTCAGGCTTTAATGAAGAATTCCTATTCAGGAATTCCTGGGTGGTTCAGTGGTTGAGCGTCTGCCTTTAGCTCAGCGCGTGATCCCGGGTTGGGGGATCGAATCCTGCATCGGGATCCCCACAGGGAACCTGCTTCTCTCTCTGCCTATGTCTCTGTCTCTCTCTCTCTCTCTGTGTCTCTCATTAATAAATACATAAAATCTTTAAAAATTTTAAAAATAATCCCTATTAATGTTAGGACTTGCAAAAATAGGAATTCAAGTACACTGTCAAGTATTTGGTAACTTCTCTTTCAAGTTTAGATTTTAGTAGTAATTTCATTAATTAAATCAATGAACTTCCCGTGTACCTACTAGAGTTATTGCTGACTTCTTAAACTTCATTGGAAAGTTATTCCAGGCATAGAAATTCAGACAAAATCTAAATCACACATGGAAAAAGAATAATATAACTTTAAAAGTTTTAATAAGGCCAAATCTCATCAGTTCTCCTATTTTAATGCCTAATGAATTAAGTTAATTGAAATATTCATATTAATGGTGGGTGTTGAACAAATTTTAAAAACTGAAAATAAATTACCAGTCCTTGCCTTCACCTCTCTCAGGCATTTAGTACAAGGCTGTGGAGTGAAGACTAAGAAGTAAAGAGATGTAGCTCCCTGTAACCTCTTCACCCAGTCAATCACCCACTTGTAGTTAGTTCTAGCTCACCCTTAAACCCATCCTTAGAGATACTACTCTTATGTAGGTGTCAAAATTACTTCTCTCCTAGACTTGGAAATAACTTCCTACTTGCTTGCTGTGTCTTTGCTTTCTCTCTATTTTTGTCTATAATAAATATAGCTATTGAAATTATCCCATTCAAATATACTGAAATATGCTCCTATTTATAGTTTTTTTTTCATATTTCTCATTTATTCTTTCTAGTTCTCTCTCTTTCCTGCTCAGACATCTTTATAATGCTGTTAGTCCTTCAAGAAAATTTTGGTTTTGTTGATCAGCTCCGTTTCCTTGAATTTATATCTCAGGAAATTGAGCTTTCATCTTTATTGAGTCATTTTCCTTCTATTTTTGTTGTTTTCTTTTTGTTCTTTTCAACCTCTTGAGTCACTAGCTTTAGTTTTCAAATTTTAGATTTTTGTCCAGTGTATACATGTTGAGGCCCCAGGTTTATTTCTGTATGCTGCTCTGGCTGCATCTCAAAGTGTACTTTCACTTATAATTTTTCTGAAATTTCAGTGATTTTTTTCCTTTGTAATCAGGAGTTATTTAAATGGATGTTTGCAAGTGAAAACATTTATTTTTTTCTATTATATTCAAGGTCATGTGTTGTTAATTTCTATCATTATTACATTGTCTTCAAATAATGTAGGCTTTATGATCTCTACCTTTTGGATTTCTTGAAATTTTCTTCAGTGGTTTAACTAATATTAGGTCCTTTTGTGTGGAAGTTCCATATGTGCTTAAAACAAGGTAATTTGGGATCCCTGTGTGGCTCCACGGTTTAGTGCCTGCCTTCGGCCCAGGTCGTGATCCTGGAGTCCCAAGATTGAGTCCCACGTCAGGCTTCCTGCATGGAGCCTGCTTCTCCCACTGCCTGTGTCTCTGCCTCTGTGTGTGTGTGTGTGTGTGTGTGTGTGTGTGTGTGTGTGTCTCATGAATAAATAAATAAAATCTTAAAAAAGAAACAAGGTAATTTGACAATTTTAAAAACAGAGACCTACTTTAGACAAATTTGGCTAATAACAATAAGCCAATCCTTTATTTAAAAATGAATAAGTAATTATATTTGTAATGTGCCAAGCACTGTACAAGGCAATAAAGATATTATAATGAACAAAATAAAGTTTCTGTTCTCATTGAGTCTAATGATAAAACAGGTAATAAACAAGTAAGTAAACCCATTATGTATCATTACATGATAAATCAAGTGAAGATATCTTCTAAGTAGTGCTGGATGGAGAGTACCAGGAAGGGAAGCCAGAGGCTTATTTTATAAAAATCTGGTAGGGCTTCCCTGATGAGATGACATTTAAGGCAGGACCTCAAAGAAGAGAGGGAAATCCTTGTGGATATCTGGGAAGCCAGTGTTCCACATAAGGAAGTGATAATGCAAACACCCCAAGGCAAGAACATTCCTGGTGCAATCCAGGAATAGCAAGGAGGTCCAAGTGGCTGGAAAACTTTAAGAGAAAGTATTGGTCAGATAGGGGTGGTGGGCAAACCACACAGTGGCCTGAGAGCCATGCAAGCAGTATCTGCTTTTACTCTGAATGACATGGAAAACCTATGATGGGCTTTGAATATAATCACTGTGATATGACAGGAATTTTTGTTAAAAGAATCCCTCTGTGTTGCTGGGTTGAGAATAGGCTTGGATATAGGGAAGAACTGAGCAAGAACAACCATAAGGCATTTAGGATTTAGGAGAGATTTAAAGGTGGCATCAAGCAAGGTATAATATTTAAGGTAGTGAAAAGGAATTGAATTTAGGGTAAAGTCAGAATTTGAAAACAGATTGGGGTGCCTGAGTAGGTCAGTTAAGTGTTGCCTACAGCTCAGGTCATGATCTCAGGGTCCTGGGATTGAGCCCCATGTTGGGCTCCCTCTTCAGTGGGGAATCTGCTTCTCTTTCTGCTCTGCCCCTCCCTCCCCCATCCTGCTTGTGTGCTCTCTCTCTCTCTCTCTCTCAAATATAAACAAAATCTTTTAAAAAATGGAATTTAAAAACAGACTGGGGAAGTACTGTGAAAGAGAGAGGACCCAAGGATGTTAAAGTTTATGGCATGAACAATGGGAGGATGGAGTTTCCCACTGAGAGACAGGAAAATCAGTGGATGGAGTAGGTTTGTATGTTTACTTCTAGACATCTTTACATTTGAGTTGCTAATGACACAGAGAGGAGGCTGAATAGCAGTCAGATAAAGAAGTCTTTAGATTAGAGGAGATATCTAGACTGAGATTTTTGGAGAGATTAAAATGCCATGGGCTTATATGAGATTGCCTAAGGACTGGATATTAAAAAATATGAGATGAGAAGTGAAACCCTTTGGGTGTCTCTGTGTTTAATTGTAAGGGAAAGGAAGAGGACCTTTCAAAAAGCCTGAAGAAGAGGTGTTTGATAAAGAAATAGAAGTATCAAGGAATTGTAATTTAACAGAAGCCAAAAGTTTTAATAGGCAGAGAGCAACCAGTCTATCAAATATGCTAGATCAGGGGAGATAAAGACTGGAAAGCCCACATTGGATTTAGCAATGTGGAGATAGATCATTACTGACACTGGCACGGGCTGATGATATCTCTTGGTAGGGATGCAAACCTGATGGAGTGGCTTCAGGAAAGAAAAAGATGTATATACCATTGTTATCAGGAAGTTGCTATTAACTTGGAATGAGATAGTATCCAGAATGGGAAGATTTGAAAGATAAAATTGCTGCATCAGTGTCTTTGAGTAAACCAAAGAGATTCTTTTCTAGCCCACAAATGGAGAGAGGTCCCAAAAGACAAAACTTGTGGCTCCTGTGTGGCTCAGTCGGTGAAACATCCAACTGTTGTTTTCAGCTTGAGCCATGATCTCAGGGTCCTGAAATCCAGCCCTGCTGAATTGAGCTCCAGGCTGGGCAGGAGTCTGCTTGAGATTCTTTCCCTCTCCCCTCCCCCTGCTAATACACACACTCTCTCTCTTAAATCAATCAATCAATCTTAAAAAAAAAAAAAAAAGTAAAAGAGACTATTGCATACTTATGTCCCTGTGCATTTCACAAGGGGCAATGTACAGACCTTCTAATGGCCAGAGAAGCATTGCCATTTTCTGCCAGAAAGGGGTTTGTGTACTTCCAGCCATATTTCTTCTCTTCCTTGCTCTCCTTTCATATATAGAATAGTAAAGGTCAAAGAGCATAAAATTTTGCATCTCTTTTATCTATTTGATAACCTTGAAGATAAATGGTTGGCAATGAGGAACTATTTTTCTTCTTTAAAATTTTTAAACCTTCTTAATTCTCTCTGATTATAGCAGTCATACTTATTACAATTAACATTTTTATAGTAATCTCTCCATATATATTATACCATAGCTCTATTTCATGATATTCATTTTCCTTAAATATTTAGGGTTCTTTGGTTTTCTATTCATGTCTGTTGAGAACTCCTGCTTTTATCAGAGCAATGCACCAATGAGAGTGGATAGAAGAGATCTGGAAGTGTTTGCAGGTGGAAGTGGGTCCCCTGTCCCTCTTGAGTTTGTTACTATGTAGAAGACTGATTTGCTTTTCCTATCTCACTGCTAATTCTCACTATTCCTCACTTGGGACACACTTCTCACACTTTTTCTTGGGAGAGTAGCTACATTCAAAAAGCTCTGATGGTAGCTGCCTGATTAGTCAGTCACTCCAAGATTGGCTTAATTGTTTCTGCCTGGGTATTAACTCATAGAACCTGGTTCTCCTCTGTATTTGCTCTGTTTGCTCTGCCTCTTCAAGAATCTTTTGTATATTTTTGGTGATGATTGTCTCTGGTCATTTTCCTGGAGATATGGCCCATTCTGCCCTCTGTTTTTCAGAAGGTCCTCAATATCTCTTATTTACTAATCCCAGAACTTATTTTTCCAATTCTGATACTTTTTCACTGATAAATTCTTCTCTACATTTTTATGAGATTTAAGATAGGGGTAGTTTAGAAGATTATTTATGAATGTCAGTTTTCATTCAGTCACCATTTTAGCTTATTTTTATCTTACCAACTTACTTGAAATCTTTGCATAGGTCTCCATTTCTTGATACTCTTTTTTTAACAGCAAAAAAAAAAAAATGTTTATGTAAGAAAATGTTTTTCCAAAGTGATTATCATAAAAAGAATTTCTCTTTTAATCTCACCTTAATCCTACTTCTTCTTATCTTCTGAGGGGTGACCTCCCTTGGCAGTTTCCCATATATATGTGTGTGTGCACATATATAAATAAATATCTTGTATTTTATTTTTACATAAATAAGATTATATTGCACTTATTACTATTAAAAAGTATTATATTGGAAACTTTTCATGTCTATACATATAAATTTTATGTATTTTACAGTCTCCATTTAAGATAGAGATAATTAAGTTGAAAATTGTTAATTCAAGTCAACAGACAATAAAATGGTGGCATAAGGTAAAGAAGAGTAAAAGGGCTGTTACATAAAGGTGAATCAAAATGAATTAAATAACCTATAATAGAAGACTCTGATGTTGAGGACTCACCTGTGAACTTAAAAAAGTTTCTTCATCTGTAAAATAGTGGTACTACTAATAACAATATAATATCCATCTTATAAAATAATATATGAAAAATTGCACAGAAAATACCATGATGCCTAGCAATAAAGCAAGTACTCTATAACATCAATTATTATCTTATTAAAGAAAAAATAAGCTACTATGTGGTACTAGACAACAAATAAACCTTAAATATTCTCAAGTATCATAGTACCTGGAGTAAGAATAGCATCCCAAAATAATTCTTTACATTCAGTGAGAATTTAGGAAATCAGAATGAGGATGGAATAGAGTATTCCTGCAAAGATATTCTTACCTTTGGATACTTTTATTTTACATACCATTTTCATTTTCACTATGATGATTATACTTCAGAGATTGAGGGGAAAGGAGTTGTTACTGATTTTTTTTTTTTTCTTCATGGGCCCACTGGCCAAAGAATAGCTACCCAACCAAGTAAAACTATAAAAATGGAAGACATAATGCTACCTCTAATAGAACTGTTTTTCAAGATTGGGAAGGCTCCCCACACACACATTTACCTATATCAGGCATGTTTGTATTTGAGAGATACTCAATCTGTCTTTCTCCAGGGCAAAACTTAAGTAAAGGATGCAGTAGATCTGTTCTAAGAGTGCTGACATTGGAGATTATCAACATCATTTTTAGGGATAAGCCCTGGAAGTTTCATCACTCTTAAAACTGGACTACCTCAAAGCACAAAAGAAGGTTGAAACCACATACTTACAACTTCATTAATTTTACAGAGTTTTCTAAAAAGGACCAAAACTTTTAAAAATGTGCCATACTACTTTTTATTATTATGTTCTTGGTGTAATATAAGTAATTGACCAAATCAGGACGTGGCTCAGTCAGTTAAGCATCTAACTCTTGATTTCAGTTGAGATGGAGTCCTGCATTGGACTTCATGCTGGCTGTGCTGGAGTCTGCTTAGGATTCTCTCTCTCCCTCCCTTCCCCCTTTCCCCAGGATCATGCAAGCGCGTATGGGCTCTTGCTCTCTCTCTCTCTAAAAAAAAAATTAAATAATAAATAAATAATTGACTGAATTAATGAGTTAAACTTTTGTTTACAAAGGATAAACATGATATGTACAATAGAACACTATATATCAGTAAAAATAAACCACTATTACTTTCAATAATATGTATAAATCTTAGCATTATTATACTGAGTAATAACAGTAACATTTTTAATATCATTTTCTTTCTTTTTTTAAGATTAATTTATTTATGTATGAGAAAGAGAGAGACAGAGCATACAAGTGGGGGGGAGTAGAGGAAAAGTCTTTAAGCAGACTTCCCACTGAGTGACGGCATCTTATGACTCGTAAAATCATGACCTGAGCCAAAATCGAGAGTCAGATGCTTAACCCCTGAGGCACCCAAGCAACCCAACAGTAACTTTACAAAGATTAGATAGTGTGTGCGCCTTTTTATAAAGTTAAAAATAACTAAAATCCTGGGGTTTTATTTTTTAGGGCATGTGCTGTATTGAGGAACTCTTCACACATACACCCCCAAGAGATTAATCATTCAAGATGACTGTTATTTTGTGTTGCGGGAGAAAGGGAAAAGTATAGAAGGCCATGTGGGCTCATTTAAGTTACCATCAAGGCTTTACTTTTTGTAATAGATGCAGGTTCACTATGTTATTAAAAATAAGCAAACACATTACATAGAAGAGAATCTTTCATGTCTTGAAACAAGTGATATAATTAATCTAAGTCCTAGAAAAATGAATAGTTTTTAAAAGACATAAAAAACTTTGCAATAGAACTTATAATCTCCCCCCTCTCTCTCTCCATCAAGAGTCAATTGAAATACTAAATATATTTCTGCTTCCAATTCCAAGATTCTCTGTTTTTTTTTCAAATGCCAGCAGTCACACAACTCAAGGAGAATCTTTTGATATTCACATTTATTATAATATAGAATATAAATGCATTTTGATTCTGCTTCTTGAACTTAAAAAGCTTGTATGGTTAAAATTGCAAACCCAGGAAGTGAGAAATCATTATTTTGAATCACAAACTGAGATGATTTTATACAAGAAAATATAAGAAGTGGCTGCTGTAAGCAATAAATGATGGAGGGGGGCTGGAGAGAACAGAATAAAGATATTAAAGTGGTATGTTAAGGAGGACCCAAGGCAAAGATTGCTGATGTTATTTTATTTTATTTTATTTTATTTTATTTTATTTTATTTTATTTTATTTTACTTTATTTCATTTATACCTACATACATACATTCAGGTGTCATGTTTAAATGACTGAGAGATTATTTGAAACCCAGCCTTCGGAGGCAGAAAAATATGTCAAAGGTCATCCAAGATTCACGTAATCCATTTCATTAGTCTTCACATTATTTGGAGTGATTTCCTCACATTGCAGAAAGGTTAGATTGGATAAACAGTATGTTTTCTCTGATTTTATCACTGGTTTTTAAAAACAAAACAAAAATTGAACTGGCAGCAGACCAAGAACCCATTTCAAGCACTCATGACTTATCGGGGGGAAACCTCACATTCTAAAAATTCAGTTATGAAAAAAAAATAAAAATAAAATAAAATTCAATTATGTAGGTTATAGCCATTTGCTACAGGCTTTAGGGATGATCTACATGTTTTGGTTAAATTGAAATACTACTTTAAAGATTTGGAAATAATTTCAATATAACAGTCACATAAAGTACTCTGCCTTGCTAAAAGAATTGTAAATATATTAAATACATTCATCAAGTCATTATAAGGTCTGGCTATTTATTATATACCAGTTGCAGCTTGACTAAAGCAGTCAAGTCAAGGAACTTCTTAGACTTTACATCCCTATGTCTTTAGGTTCAGAAAGGTACGGGAAAGGCTTGGGACATATGCTTTTTGACAATCCACATGCATGATTTATCTTTACTATTTTGGAGTCAGTAAACCAGAAGCAAGCTATGCCAGGCTATGCCTGGGCATCTCAGACTTACACCCCCGTCACCGTGTACAGTTTAGAGGGAAGAACACATTCAGGCTTCCCATTGCTACATTTCAGGATTTCATTAGTGTGTGAGGCTTCCCAAATGAGTATTTCAAGTGACAGATGATTTTGTTGTGCCCCTTCTCCATAGCATCAATATCCACCATTCTACGGAGGATTAACTAGAGTAAGCACCCTGCAGTCACTGCTTATGAATTGTAAATGTGTGACAATTATGGCTCTTGAGGTACAAAACACATTTTTCATAGTGATTTGTGGGGCCCATTTTTATTGGGAATGAGCTTAAAACTGCCAGATTCATTAGCTACTTGAGCTACACTGGTCATATCCTTTGTGTGTTTGTGCATTAGGCTTTCTTAATCAGAGAAATAAGCTTACATAATTTCTTTTAAATTACACATAGTGGGGAAGAAGGTATTCAACACGGGAAGGATTGTAAGAAAAACTATAAAATAGAAATGCCAAGAGTGGATTCACATTAAAAAATATTTAATGAGCAATAAAATGCTTCTGTAGTGATTCCAAGGGATACACAGTGTGGTCCAGGGAAGAAGCAATGTGTTCCAGTAATTCCTCTTGAGAATGGTACAATTTAGAGAGTCCAATTATTTTCTGCTACTCAGGTCCCCTTGTCTGATTGTCGATCTTTTTTTTTTTTTCCTGTTTGGACTTATTAACAATCAGTAACCTGATGTGAAGATATTTACAGCCAAGATGATTTTAAGGGTTGAATGTGACCTCATCTTTCGCAAAAAAGCCACAAGGAGGATCTCACTGTTTGACTGAACTGAGAGGTATTTTCCCTGTGAAAGGAGTACCATCTACATAAAAACAGAAAAAGCATAAAGTTTATGTACATTTTTTTCAGGACATCCACAAACTAATGAAGTATGTGAGCATATGTGTGAATACATACACATGTATACACATATATAAATATATATTTATGTATAATTCATGTTTATACATTTACCATGTGTAATTTATATGTTACATGTATACATTATATAAATGAGCTGAAGTTAACGATAATAACTTAATTTTCTTGGCATTTATTCAGCAAACACCCAGGTACTATTCTAGGTTTGGGGATACACTAATAGCATAGAAGCAGCTTTCACCTCATGAAACTTATATTTTAATTGGGTTGTGAGAAAGTTGTTAATCAAATAATTACATGAATTAATGTGTAATTAGTAATAGTGCTGTGAAGGAGACGTATACGTTATTGTGGAAGTGTGTAGCAAGGGGTTGTAAACTGACTTGTTCTCTGGCTCTCCTAATAAGTCTCATCATTTGGACCTTTCAGCTTCTATCTGGACTTCTAAATCCATTTGTGCACAAGCCTAGTATCTCAGAAGTGTTGAGGCACATGTACAATACTTACAATACTGCTTTTCACTTTGTCTATCTTCAGGTATTCTTCACACTGTCCTGCATAGGAAAGAAAGCTATAGGCTTACATAACAAAACCATAGATTGTTCCAGATTTCTTGTAAATGGGCTCTTCCACCTTAGGGCAGGGCTAATTCCACCAGTCCCAGATCCCCTCTCTCTGATGGTTAATTCATGTGTCCTCTTGGCTAGGCTGCCATGCCTGTTTGTTTGGTCAAACAGTAATTTAGATGTTGCTCTGATGTTATCTTCTAGATGTGATTGAACATTTATAATCATTGGACTTTAAGCAAAGCAGATTATACTCTAGTATATGCATAGGCCTTATCAATCAGTTGAAGGTCTTAAGAACTCAAATTAGGTTTCATGGGAAAGCAGGTATTGTCCTTTAAGACTGTAACATAGAAATTCTGCCTGGCTTTCCAGCCCACTGGCCTGTCCTATGGATTACAGACTCAGGGATACAAAATGAACTTATACTTGAATTTCCAGCCTGTCAGGTTGCCCTAAAGATTTTGGACTGTCCAGGCCCTACATTCATGTGAGCCCATTCATTAAATTAAATTTTACTCTCTATATAAATATCCTATCAGTTCTGCTTCTCTGGAGAACCCTGTCTGATATTCTACTAAACTACTACAAAATTGATTAAATAGATTGCCTGCAGTTAGTTTTCTTAGAAGCAAACATTGAACACAATAGTCATGTGTAAATGATTTAGCAAAGAGTTATTTCCAATAAGAAACCAGTAAAGAATTGGAGGGAACAGGATAGTGAAAGAATGCATTCCGTCAAGAATGGAATTTCAGGCAAAGTTCTAGCCTTATCCTGCTCTTTTGGAGAATGAATTACACCTAAAGTTGGTCCTATCTTGAGGAAAGGGCTTGAACTGCCATATTCTGCAGTGGTCAGTCATTGGGTAGGGGTCAGTAGGGTCCTCTAAGTCCTAGATACTTCTGGATTTCTGTGCTGCTGATAGAATTTGTTGGAAACAGAGCACACAGACACTAGAAAATAGTAAACTGGATCTGCAGTAATGTGAGTGAAGCATCATGGACAGTCATGTTACATAGATAGTTAACAAATTTGGTTGATCCAGCCTATGCCATACTGTAGGCCAACTACTTTAATAATGGGCAGTGACAAATAATACGATGATGGGTTGACCATAGAATTTCATATGGTCTTATCTTTCTTACACAGGAAGGAAATATTTTTCCTTTCCCTGCTGCCCAAGAATAGGAAATAAATTATAGGTAGAATCCCATCACAGTAAATCAATTGATAGCTGACACCCTACTATGTTCCCAGCCTGGCACTGGATGCAGAAGAGCAACAGAAGTATGAGTCCTGTTTCCTCCTCTCCAGAACTTGACAAGTATAGACTGGAAAATCATATTGTGAACTTTCATTATCTAAGTGACTTTGGCTCTCCTTCATTTTGATCTGGGGATGGTAGTGATATTTCTTTTTGCTTGACTGATACAAACATTAAATAAATGCATGGAAGATGATTAGCACAGAGAAAGCCATAAATGGAAGCCATTTCTAATCTTTACTCTTTTTGCCAGACTATAACTTCATGAAGTCAGGAGTCGTTTTCCTCACCATTTTTTGTCCAGATTCTAGCATAGTTCCTGACTCAGAATAGGCTTTTTTTTTTTTTTTTAATGTTTCAATGAACAGGAGATGTTAACTAAGGTAACAATTGATTTTTCCTCCTGCTTTTTTGCCTAACATTGTAACTTTTTTTTTTTAAACATAAGACTCTCAAGGGCAAAGAGTTAATGCTAGTTCTAAGTTACATACAGCTGGCAGTTAATGTTAAGTAATAATATTTGAGTCAATTATATATATATATTGTTCTTCAGGGATGTATCCATTGTTTATTAGCCTTTAGGGAAATGTCTCTAAGTGTGAAGGAAAATAGAAGACATATGGGGCACAGGTACTTGCTGAGCTGTTCAGTGAACTATATTGTTGAAATGTTGCCAAGCTCTAAAGTTCTATTCAGAATTTTTAATCAGTCTGCATACACTCTTCTCATCTGCAAACTTATTAGCTACATACCATCATCTATATCTCCTGATTGCCCTAATTATAGCCAATTAAATAGCCTTCATCTACCTGAAATGTGTTCCTCTCTTGACAGGCTAAGGCTGAACTCAGGAAAGGGGCTACATATTTCTTTGGTCATTTACTCATTGGTCCCCATGAGTATCCCCCATGGGAATGCATATCCCCATTGTGCTGGTACATACTTTGGAAATAAAAAGATGAATAAAATCTCTCCTCTTTGGTGATTCAAAAACTAGTAGGGCAATTCCTATTTAAAAATTTTTGCTCTTGTGGCATGCAAATAATAATAATACATTTACTGAACAAATCTTAAATTTACAACTTGAATTTTTGCTTATGCATACATCCCTGTAATCACCAACTATAAGAGAAAAAAAAATATTCCAGAAGACTCCTTTATATCCCTTCCCAGTCAGTGAGTCCCCATCTAGAGAGAACAATTACTCTGACTTCTAGTGTCCTGCGTTAGATTTAATTGTAAAGAGACATTTAAAGATATAATTTTGATTTTGAAATTATTAGAAACTATTTGAAACTACTGAAACTATTTGAAATTATTAGACACAAATGGGTCCAAGGAGATATTGAATGATAATGAAGCAAAAGAGGAACTAACACGTGTAAGAAAATAAGCCTTTATAGAGGTGGTAACATTTTAGTTATATCTAAAAGAGTGATATAAGTCAATGAACAGGAGGAGAAAGAGAACTTCCATGAAGAAAAAAATGGCTTATACACAGCAAGCATTCTGTGTTTAGCACGTGGCAAGTAAATCATTTTGCTAGACAGTAAGTACTGTGATAAGAAGAGGCATGAGAAACAAGCTAGAAAGGTAAATTTGCATCAGATATAAAGCCTTTCTTAGCATGTTAGAAGTTTAAATATTGTGCCATGAGCAGCGGGAGGCCAGAAATGCTCTAATTTTTGGGTGGAGAAGAAATTTGGGTAGGGGTAATGTGAGGATAACTTACAAGGCACTGAGGCAACATTTCCTACTGAATAAGAAAATATTACCATAATGCCCAAATGGCAACTCTACTTCTCTTTCTGGTGAGTATTTTCCCGGGTCTCCTTTAAAACTCAGATTGCACGCAGGGTGTTATAGGAGGTATTAGAGACTTTATAAGAGAGAATCTTCAGCATGTTTGAATGCTTCAGGCAGTACAGGGTTAAGCATAGTAGGTTTCTTTCATAAATGACTTCACGGTACCTTTCATATGTGCATTAGGAATATTGGGAGGAAGGAATATATTTTCTCGTACATTTACATTTGACTGAAAAACTTTAAAAACCTTACAAAGTATCTAATCATATAGATAGTGTTGTATATTACACAGTTTGGGAAATGCTTTTATATAATAGAAACATGAAAAGTGGCCTATCAAAATGTTTACCTCTAGCATGCAGATTTCTAAACTGAGGTCAGGCTATATCCACATTATTCTAAAATGTGTGGTCATTGCCATAATTTTAATCAAATCATCTATTAACCCAGACTTTTCATCCTGGGACCTAAATTCCCAAAATCTTCAAAGGTAGAATGTAGGGACCTTAGTGATGGAAGATGGAGACTACCACCCCAATGAAAATATTTGGGAGTGTACGAACAGCATTTTTCTTCAAAATTGAAAGCCTGCTCTGGAAAGAAAGTTGTTAAAGGAAGGGAGGGCTCTGTGAGGAAGAACACCTTTTAAGTAACAAGAAAGATTCCAGATGCTAACCAAGGAGCAAGCATGAGAGATAGGTCAGTGTTACTGAGATTGAAAGTTATGCAAGTATGATATGCTGTGAGGATGGACTTGCAGCAAGTTTATTCTGATTGTATGAGTTCACAGCCCAGTTCTGGGTCTGAATTTCAGAGAAAACTGTGTGTAAATCTGGCTAGATGCCTTGACTGAAACAAATGATGAGCTCTGCATTTGAAAAGCAATGAAGCAAATATCTATAAAGCCCTTCCCTCTGCAGGCCCTTAGAAATAGTTATAAATTAAGAGTTTAAGAGAGAGTACCTATACTATGCCTGGTTCCGTTTCATTTTTCTACTCTCAGTTGAGCTTTTCGCTCCTGGTGTTCAAGGCCCACAGGTACTCAGAAGAAGGAAAGAATATACATATAATACATGCTTATGATTTTGAGATACAAAATGTCTGATTTTTTGTATCTTGATCATTACAATAATCTAGGATAAATGTATATCCTATTGTTATTTGCCTGTAATTCTTTATTTTCACTATTTTTTTGACTTTATTTATATTCAAGTTAGTCGACATATAGTGTACTATTCGTTTCAGGGGTAGAATTTAATGATTCCATTAGTTGCATATAACACTTGGTGCTCATTATTTCAAGTGTCCTCCTTAATGCCCATCACCCAATTATCCCATCACCCAACCTCCCTCCCAGCAACCCTCAGTTTGTTCCCTAGAGTTGAGTCTCTTACGGTTTGCCTCCCACTATGTTTTTATCTTATTTTTTCCTTCCCTTCCCCTATGTTTGTTATTATATGACTATTAAAAAATACAGGGAGAGGGATCCCTGGGTGGCGCAGCGGTTTGGCGCCTGCCTTTGGCCCAGGGTGCGATCCTGGAGACCCGGGATCGAATCCCACGTCAGGCTCCCGGTGCATGGAGCCTGCTTCTCCCTCTGTCTGTGTCTCTGCCTCTCTCTCTCTCTCTCTCTGTGACTATCATAAAAAAAATAAATAAATAAAATAAAATAAAATAATAATAAAAAAAAATACAGGGAGAAAATAAAATATCCTCAACAGCACTACACAAAGCAGCACTTCTATTTTTCATTTAAGATAACAATAACAACTCAGAACAAATTTTCATGTTTCTGCATATCAATCACTATGGCTATAGTTTAGAAATAAATTTTAGAAAACTTCTGCTATCCTTTTTTTAATCTACTTTGTATTATTATTAATAGTAGTATTTTGCCTACAAAATGTATAGAGTTGGCTTCCTCCCAACCATATAACTCCAAAAGCATACTGTTTCTATCAATATCATCTTTATGGCAAAGGAAAATTTTCCTGACACAAATGTTTTTATTTTTATTTTTATTTTTTTGACACAAATTTTTTTAATAAATGTCACTAAAAATTACCTAAAAATTAGGAGAACTAAATGTACTTATCCTAAATAGTTACTTTTAAATTAAATAAAGTTTTGAAAATCTGCTATCAACTTACTATTTCTGTGGCCATTTGCTAATAATCAACATAACTGTAATGACTGTCCACCTTTGTTTATTATTTATAGTGCCTAATAGAAGAAAAAGCACATTCATACTCTTTAATTCACAGGATTTTTAAAACACACCCATATGAATAGTAGGTGCTAGTATATTCCTCTTACAGGAAAAGAATCAAAGCTCAGAAAAGATGTCCCATGGCATCCAGCAACCAGAATCCCAACCTGATTTCATGAAGAAACTATAAACTGTATGTAAAACCTAATAATTTAGAGAAATAAATCAGTATGTTTTAATGCTAGGAAAAGATCCAAACACCATTTGGTCTGATCAGATGAAATGTGAGAAAAGCTCAGACATGTCCAGTCATTTCCTCAGTGTTACCCCACCCCATCTCCATCATCTTAAATCCTTCGAGGCAGCATTAAAATTCTAGTTCCAGATTTGTGACACTTGGCTTATGAGCTCTTTCTATTCTCCTAGGAGAATTTAGCTCCTTAATTTTTGCTGTTTTATTTCCTTTTTTTCACATTGACTATATGTGAAATATAGTCACATATAATATTATAGAGTCTTAAACTATTTAGAACACTAAAAAAAAATGATGCTAGTCGCCAAATCCAATCTAATCTGCTCAATTTCTGGATAAGAGAACAAAACCAGTATGGTTATATAATTTTCCCAGTGTGGCTCAGCTGTATCCTAATATGGCAAATTCTCTTTGTGATCATCTTAGTTGTCTAACTTATTTGCAAATCTAAAGTCTGATTTTTAAATGGTCAGTTAAAGCAGCTCTCTTGCTACTTTTCAGTTAATACTGGAATGATCACCAGCAAATACTATTTGTGGTAGGTATTCTCAAAATCAGAAGAAAAATAAATATTACTGAGTTATAGACATGTTATCAAGTGATAGGTGAGATTCAGTACTATAATAGATCATGAAACTGTTAATATGACTAGGAGCACAAGATAGAAGAGCAGTTTGGTGATATTCACTATTGTTGTCTTAGAAGTAGAATAAGAAGGTGGCTTTCAACATAAACATCAGTCTTCAAATAAATATTTCCGTGTTAAGTATATCGAGCATTTTTATGAACCACATAAGACACGCAAAATAGAATCTTTGAAAATGTACAATTTCATGTGTATAGTTACACATATGCACACATGCATTGTGTGCGTGCGTATGTGAGTGTGTAGTGTTTAGTTCCTATCTGTATACTATACGATGGTTCAAAAGTACCTTTTCAGTTAAAACTACTGAAGCTTGATTCCCAACACCTTACTATCTTATCTTCCTTCCCTTCAATCTCTCAGTTAATAGGATTTCTATAAACCTGCACGACAGTGGGCTTGGTAGCTCAGCAGATTAGTCTGTGGGCTTTCATCCTTGGAACCTGGTTCAAATTCAGGCCCGACCAAAATGCCCAATAATCCTCCATGGGCAGATTGCTCTCAAAAGGGCATGAAACCTAGTTTATCTTTGAACCTGATTTGGAGCTGTTTTTATATCTGTCCTAGACCTGAGGTTTCATTCATGCAACCGGGGAAAAAGTATGAGATGTAGGCATTTGTTTTGGGTTATGACTAGTTTTCTTTCTGGAAAACAAAAAACTCATTACAGATAGCAAAAAGTAAAACAATCTTTTTTTGCATGTCTTTATAACCCCTTTATCGCAAGGGTCTGAAAGTAGTTTCCATTGTCTCCTCATACCATGTTCTTCTATATTATTGCTCACAAATTATAGAGTGATTTTATCTTATTTCTCTTTTATTAAAATCCAGTAATGATGCTTGTTTTCTGTTCTGCATTAGATCCAAATATTCCTGAATTGCAAGTTCCAACCTACAAACTTCTTTTTTTTCTCTCTCTCTTCTGCAGTTGACAACTTTCTCATCAGGAAGGAAAACTTAATATCTATATATATCATCTGTATGTAAAACCTTCTTCTTTCATTTCTGAGCATTTGAACTCTTCCCACCCCATTCCTTTGCACCTGCTGGAATGCCTTCAGTCTTCTCCTTTCTCACTCCCACCTATCTTTTATGCTGACTGACTTCATCTCCTCCTATAGGCTATGCTTTTGTTATATGATTCAATAAAAACTCAAACTTCTATAAGGTAGATCAGAAAGAGCACTAAATTAGGAATCAGGAAACAGCTTTCTATTCATTTCTATTTCAGTAATTAGCTGTGTATCTACAGCAAAATATTGATGAAGATGAGGATGAGGATGGTGGTAATGTAAAAACAGTTATAGCTATTTCTTGGTACTTGCTCGATTCTGGGCAGGATGCTGTGTGTTCTTTCTGAGCCTTATTTCAACATCATACCATGCATATATCATCTTAATATTCAATATTAAAAATAAATTATATTTAAGATCACTAGCCCTTTTAATAGAGAAAAATGCTAAAAACCAGTAGGCAATTTGCCAGATAGCAATGCACAGACTTCAACCCAGTTGTGTTTGATTGCTTTTTCTCATTAATAATTGTGAAACTGCTAATTCTCTCTTTTGAACCTGAGTTTTACCCATCAAATGATCATGAGATCATAAAATCCTTCCAGCTCAAGAATTATAGTGGTTTTATGAATTCTTACTTATTTCCACTGTACTATATATTTTTCTTTAATATTTGTGACAGGTTAGATTTCTATTTGATGGATATATCTATAAAATGTATCTGTATAACACAAGCAACGCTGCACATTCACCTAAGATTTTTTTTTTTGATTGGAAAACAAAAATTTTAAAAATACATAACCGAGGTCCCTGGGTGGCTCAGCAGTTTAGCACCTGCCTTTGGCCCAGGGTGTGATCCTGGGGACCCGGGATCGAGTCCCACATCAGGCTCCCTGAATGGAGCCTGCTTCTCCCTCTGCCTTGTCTCTGCCCCTCTCTCTCTCTCTCTCTGTGTGTGTGTGTTTCTCATGAATAAATAAATAAAATCTTAAAAAAATAAAAATAATAAAAATACATAACCTACAGCCTTTTATTTGCACTAAAACCAGAAATAAAACATTGCAGAACCACTTCATTGGAAAATTTATTTAACATGGGTTTGAATCCTCCCTACTTTGAAGAAAGTTTTATTTTAAGCAAGTGGGACACCATGTTAAGTACCGTTTCTATAAACTAAAACTTAAAAGATTTGAATATTCTTAATGTCTTTGTTCTGCACAATCCCAATACTATGAACTTTCAAACCTTTTAAAATGGGAAGAGATTAAGAATGACATATAATTTTGAAAGAAACTATTGTCTATTAATACTAATTATAATAGATTTATTCAGAATGAATAATATCTGGAAAATGTTCATGACCTTTTATACCCCAAAATGGTAGAGAAGCTAGATGGCTAACAAACTTTTCATTAGGAATTAATTGAGTCTGCAAATCTATTCTGACAAATATTTGTAAAAATAAAAAATATTAAGAATAATGTTCATCTTTAAATAAATTTCTTTTCTGTTTTTCATGCAGGCACCCTAAATTAATTGATATTAAATTGGAATGATTATAATATCCATATTCATTCAAAAATTCTAATAATTAAAAATTTCCTTCCATATTTCTGTTTATTTTATTCACTCACAGTTGCATGATAGTTATATTTACATTTTATTGGTGGTAAATCAGGTATGAACAGCCAAATTGATCTACTGGAGGTAACATTAGTGTATCAAACAAGAGAGCACTTAGTAGTTGATCAGTCCACCTAGAAAGAGTCTTTCAAGTCTCTAGATGAGCCTCAAGAAAATTAGGATATTTTCTTGCTTATAAAAAGCATTTCAGTTTATCAATATCATCACTACCATTATTTAGCTAATCAACAATTTAAATGGAATGCTGGCACAATAATCATTTTGGAGTTACTCAGAATGAGATTCAAATCTTGGTGTCACTATTTGTTAAACATTTCGGTAATCCCTTCATAGATCTCTATTTCCTTATCATAGAATATAAATAGTAAAAGTGCCATTCTTATGATGTTTGTGTAAGGATTAAATGAAATCCTACACATGAGTTAATCAGAGTGCCTTGCACATAATACATATTTAATAAATATATATGTCTAAATTAATGTATGGAAAATTAGGCATAGATAATGGCATGGTTGAGGAAAATATGAATACTTTCAAGAAGAAAAAAATAGTTGGGTAGGAGGGGATCATAAACTATTTAAGAACATACTAGTCTAATACCTTCTCATTGCTTCTCGTGTGCTTCAACCTAAATTTAAAAACAATTAGTCTGGAACTGAATGTATTCTAGGATTCAGGATATTGTATACTATTCTTTTTTATTCTATACAATTCATGCATTCATTCATCTCTCTTTTATGCTAAAAGGGCTATTAGGATTATATAAAGATGGATCTAGATAGTGAACCACCCATAGCCTGGAGGTCTATAATCTGGGATTAGGAAATAGTCTAAATAGTTTACATTCAATAAATTTATCAGCTACATTAGAGAAACTTGTCAAACATCCAATTTATCACTGACTGCCCTTAACATACCACATTCTTATTTTTTTTTTAATTTTTTTTTTAAATTTTTATTTATTTATGATAGTCATCAGAGAGAGAGAGAGAGGAAGAGACACAGGCAGAGGGAGAAGCAGGCTCCATGCACCGGGAGCCCGACGTGGGATTCGATCCTGGGTCTCCAGGATCGTGCCCCGGGCCAAAGGCAAGCGCCAAACCGCTGCGCCACCCAGGGATCCCCACATTCTTATTTTTAAGAAAAAATTTCATTACCATATACTCAGAACTCTGTAAGTGAAAGGTATATCGTAAATGAAAAATCCTCCTTACCTCTGAGGATTTGACAGTTTAGAGCAGTGGTTAGAAAATTACAGCCCACTGGCCAAATCTGTATAGGCCATTATCTATTTTCGGGCCACAAAAACAATAATTTAAAACATTGTCTGTGACAGCTTTTGCACTAGAAAGGGAGAGTTCGATAGTTGCCACAGAGACCTTGAAGGTGGCAAAATCTAAAATATTTTCTATCTGTCCCTTTGCCAAAAGTATTTGCCAACTCATGGTCTACAGAAGAAAGTACACATTGAATATAGAAATGGATACATATTTAATTTGAACAAAATTGTGGCAGGTGTTATTAAAGAAAATAATATGTCAGACCTAATTTGAATGGTGTGATCCAGGCTTCTATCAAAATCTAATAACCCAAAATCTCAGTGGCCTAACACAAAAGAAGTTTGTTGTTCACTCAAAACTGGTTGCTATCCAGCCAACTCCCTAGAGCACCTGTCTTCCTTGAGATTCTCAGTGACCGATTAGGTACTTTGACTCCACTATCTCAACAAGTTCACTTCTAAAAAGTCTAAAAGAATCATGTAGGAGGTTTTCACTGGCCCAGCCTAGAACTGACATTTTCATTTCTGTTCACATGTCATTGGCTGGAACTAGTCACATGGCTGTGCTCAACTTCAGGGAAATGGAAAGTATCTTCCACATGCATAAGAAGGAACGGAAGTCCAGAAATTGTTGAGCACAGATAATATTTGCCCCATCAGAGAAGTCTTTCTGAGAAAGTTATGTTTAATCTGAAACCTGAAGATGGATAATAAGGCAGGCAGGTAATAAGGAAACAGTATCTGACAGAGGAAACAGGATTTGGGAAGATAAAAAAAAAAAAAAAAGTAAAGCCTCAGTGTATTCTAAGAATCAGAGAACCAATAGTTATAGGGAAAGTGGAATAAGATGTGATTAGGGCAGAATTCAGGAGAAAGATCAGGCGAGGCCTTATCAGCTCTGTGTATGTTTGAATATTACTCAGTTGGCAGTCAGTGAAAGGTTGAAAACACAGGACATCATCCCACTTATGTTTTAAAAGAACCACGTTACCTTCTGAGCAGAGAATGGATTAGAGAATTTGTCTATGTCAGGTAAACCTAGATGAGACTCCTCTTTTATTACGAACTTCCTTGCCATCTCATTTACAGATATGGAAAAATTTTAATTATTTTGCCATTTAAGGTTCATACAACAGTTATAAGAATGAATAAAAAGAGAATTTTTCTATTACAGAGATTAAGACATACACATAAACTGAAAAGTTGTTTCCTTGAGAAATTCAACCTAATACTTGCCACAAATCCTCCAGACCCATCCCTGTTCATATAGATTATGCACCAGTAAGGAGACAGAGATTAATGATGAAGAACCTTATCAGGAGCCTCTTTTGTTTTCCTTGCTATAAAATGTAGCTTATGGAACCACTCCATTCTGAAAGAAAGCCCATGTTTGCTCTCTTGTTTGCATTCCCTTTCTCTCTTCAGGTGTCAAAGAGTTTTTATATGTTAAAAGGATGGATTTTTATGAAACAGGAAAATATCATTTTTTTTGGTTGACTCTTAGGCATCAATTTTATAAACACTATGTAATAAATCATGGAGCCCCAAATAATATATGTGATATTATAAATGTAATTTCAATGTTTTCATGACTAGCTAAACAACATAACTCATCCACGGTGCAATCACACCTTTTATAACAATTCTTAGATACATATATCAGGTTAATTATAGCCTGCATATCTGACAAGAATTTTATGACAGCTGAAAACAGTTTTCATTTCTCTTTATAAGTAGGTGATATCTTTTCTTATTTGGGGATCATTTTATTCGTAGTATTCAGCATGAGTTATAAAGAACACTCTAAAATCCACAGTTCAAGTTTATGAGATTGCTAAGATTCTAAATGCAAATCTATGAGTTTTTTTCCCAATTAAAGTTAACCCTGAGTTTTGTGCCACATATCACCTTCATACAAACACTTCCTATAAGGAGCTAAGTAAGAACCAGCTCCTTTTATGGCTACTGACTCTAAAACAATTTGCCAGGCATGAGAAACAGTTTGCATCTTCTCTCTTCAATTTGGAATTTGTTGTAGAGCCCTCATGACTTTGACACACACTAGAATTGAAGGAGTAAAACCATCATTTGGAGATACCATGGTTTTAAAAAAATATATTCTGATTATATAGATATATTTGTGTATAAGCAGAGGAATGTGGAATAAATTCACAAGAAATGACACTTCCCTTCTAAATATTGTTTGAGTTGGGGAATGGGATGAACACAAATCTGTATTTTAAAAATATAAACTGTGGTTCTACTTGTTCTGTGACAGCATGAAAATCACATATTTAACCAGTGAAAAAATAAGGCATAAACGACGAGGGTCTTTTCCACATAGAATACTGTCATATCAGAGTTACTTGTTTGCCAATGGCTCCTCAATTATAGTTTTTCATGTTCTGTGTATGCAAACCAGCACACTTTTATTTTGTAACTTCAAAAGTTATATGATGAATTAAAGCAAATGATGCTGGAGAAATTTATAAAATTCAAAAGAACTGTTAGAGGGATTCCTGGTTGGCTTAGTCAGTCGAGTGTTTGACTCTTGATTTTGGCTCAGTTCATTATCTCAGGGTCCTGAGATTAAGCTTCTTATGGGCCTCCATGCTCAACATGGAGTCTGCTTGTACCTTTCTCTCTGCTTCTTCCCTTGCTTTGTCCTGCTATCTCTCTCTCTCTTTCTCTCTCCAATAAATGAATAAATGAATGAATAAATGAATGAATGAATGAATAAATAAAATTTTAAAAATAACTCTTAGATTATAATGTTAATTTGCAGTGATTAATATGTGCCAGACACTGTGCTAAGCACTTTTCATGATTCTCTTTTTTAATCCTTAGCAGATCTGTGAAGTAGAGATATTATTATTCCCATTTTATAGGATAGGATATTAAATCTTAAGCATTTCCTTGATGTTATAGGGGCAAATAATACACAGAAGATCAGAAGTAAGAAATCTAGTTATTTTCTTCAGACCCAATTTTGGATTTTAGTTTTTCCCTAACTTGCACTATCTTCAATAAATGAGAGAGAGAGAGAGAGAGAGAGAGAGAGAGAGAGAGAGATTTGCATATTACTAAAAGGCACCAAATCTAAGTAGTAGTTTGGCACAGGATTAACTGGATTACTGATAATTCAATGATCATAAGCATAGAGGTTTCTCTAATGGAATGCCACAAGTCTCTGAGCCACTTGTCAGTTTTTTTTTAAATTCCACAGGTGTTTACATGGCTGTTTACAAAAATAAACAAAAACAAAACGTGTGTGTCTGTGTATAGATGATTATGAGGAGATAACAAACACCAAGATGGCTGCCACACAATTTAAAACAGTAAACAAAAATAAAAAATAAAAAATAAAAAAAAAACAGTAAACATTTTCTAACAGAATGTATTTTAATTAAAATAAGTTTTTAATTTGGGTCAAGAAAAAATAATAGTAATTATCTTTTCAAAATAAAACAAATATTTAAGTGTGTTCACATTTCCATAGATTCTTTATCTCAATTAAGTATTTTAAGTTTTGCAACCAATCATTTTTTTTAAACATATAAGATTTGGGAGAGGCGGCAAGATGGTGGGGAAGTAGGGTCCTCAACTCATGTGATCCACAAACTTACCTAGATAACTTTCAAAACATCCTAAAACCTACGAATTTGATCTGAGATTTAAAGAGAGAACAGCTAGAATGCTAGAGAGAAAAGTTTTCACTTCTAACAAAGTAGGAAGGCAAAAAAATAAATAAAAAAGAATAAGTTGGGGAGGGAACCGGGACTAGCAGGGCTAAAGCGGAGCCGCTAAAGCCTCTGGGGCAGGAAAGCCCAGCCTTGGAGAAGCACGAACTTTAAATCCGCACCAGTTCTCCCAGACCGAAAAGTGCTTAGCAGGGAAATAGGGCAAAACCACAGGAGGGGCAGGGAAGCCCCAAGATTCCTGGACTCACTATAAGAGAAGGGATGCCTGCAGGAAAGCACCCTCAAACCGTGGTCCAATGTTTGACCCACAGACCTTGGGGCACAGACCTTGGGGCATTTGTCAGGTATGCCAGCTCTGGAGTGGCCTTTACCCCAGATCCCAGCACTGAAAGGAGGTGGCTGTGCCCTGTTCCCTTTGGGAGAGGTGGACCCCAGGAGTGCAGGTCCAGTGGTGCAGGGCCCTGGATCCCAGGGAGCCCAAGTGGACAAAGCCAGCGATCCTCTGTGCTTCCTGGGACAGGTGGAAGCGGGGAGGGCACAGGACAGTGGGACCTCTCCTGCCGCTGGGTGCTCTGCAAGCTGTGCAGATCAGTGCACCCCGGCCTGCCCCCAGGACCATCTAGGCCTGTGTGCACCGGGAGACTGCGGTTAGTTACTCGCAGGGAGCTCGACTCCAGAGCTGGAAATCTGGCTGCCACTAGTTTTATTTTTTTTTTTTTCCTCTTTATTTCATCTTGTGCCTGGGAGAGGTGGGGCCGCTAAGGAACAAAGTCCTCACAGGATAAACAGCTAATACTGAGCCCGGCACCTGGCAAGAGGTGGGGCATCTCTCCCAGGTACACACACCTGAGAATCAGCACAGGGAAACTTTTTCCTAGAAGACCAGCTGGAAGAACAAGGGAAGAGCAAGTTTATTGACCAAGCGGTACTGGAGAGCTCCAGGACTGAGGGGAAATAGTATATAGAACTAGAGGGTCCCTTTTTTTCCCATTATGACTCATTTTTATATCAGACTAATAAATTCCAATATTTTTCTCTTTTTCCACCTTAACTACAATATTTTACCAACTCTTCATTTTTTATTTTTTTCCTTTTTGATTTTCATATTTCTACAATTACATGTCTTAGATAGATTTTTCACTTCTGGATTCCCGTCAATGTATTCAATTTAATTTTTTTTTTCAATTTAATTTTTGTAGATATATGATATAGGTATTTATTTTTTGTTTTTTCTACATTTCATTTTACAGTGGTGAAAGTTACTACTTTCTAACATACGACCAAAATACACCCAAAACCAAGTGGAACACCATGTTGGTTCATTCTGTGAGATTATATTCTCTCTTCCTTCCCATTTTTCCCTCCTCTTTTATCTTGTTTCTGTTTTTGTGGTCAATCTTGGGGATTTATATAAGTATTGCTTGTTTATATGAATTTGAGATTGAGCATCTTCTAACATACAGAACAAAATACACTGAGAACCAAGAGGATCACCCTCTAGGACCCCTTAGGTAGACTACATTCTCTCTCCACTTCCACTTCCTCACCACCACCATCTCCCCTTTTTTCTCTTTTTTTTTCTTTCACTTCCTCACCACCACCATCTTCCCTTTTTTTCTCTTTTTTTTTTTCTTTTTTCTTCTTTGTTTTGGGTTTAGGCTTTTTATTTTTGAGACTTTGTTTTAAAATTTGTGGTCCTTTTATTTTGTTCTGTTCCTCTTTTTCTTTTGTTTTCTGGTCTCTGACCTCTTCAGAATCACCTAGGATATATTTTTTTAGGTCATGGTTGATATTTTTGACTCAGCCCACTCATACAGCTACTCTGCACTGGACAAAATGACTAGAAGGAAGAATTCACCACAAAAGAAAGAACTGGAAACAATACTCTCTGCCCAGAGTTACAGAATTTGGATTTCAATACTATGTCAGAAATTCGATTCAGAAGTACAATTATAAAGCTACTGGTGGCTCTGGAAAAAAGCATAGAGGACTCTAGAGACTTCGTTACTGCAAAATTGAGATCTAATCAGGCCAAAATTAAATGTAGATTAAATGAGATGCAACCCAAACTAGATGTTCTAACTGCTAGGATTAATGAGGGGGAAGAGGATGAGTGACATAGAAGACAAGTTGAAGGTAAGGAAGGAATCTGAGGATAAAAGAAAAAAAATAATTAAGAGCCCACAAGGGAAGGCTTAGGGAAATAAATGATAGCTTGAGAAGGAACAATATACATCTAATTGGGATTCCAGAAGAGACTGAGAGAGGAACACAAAGTATATTTGAACAAATCATAGCTGAGAACTTCCCAAATCTGAGGAAGGAAACAGGTATTCAGATCTGAGAGACAGAGAGACTTGCCCCCAAAATCACTCAAAACCTTTCAACAACTGGACATTTAATAGTGAAACTTTCAAATTTCAAGATAAAAAGAAAAATTTTTAAAGCAGCGAGAGAAAAGAGACTCAACTTATATGGGGAGAAATATCAGATTAACAGCAGACCTCTCCATAGAGACCTGGCAGGCCAGAAAGGGCTGGCATGATATATACAGGGTCCTAAATGAGAAGAACATGCAGCCAAGAATAGTTTATCCAGCAAGGATCTCATTCAGAATAGATGGAGAAATAAAGAGCTTCCAAGATAGGCAGAAACTGAAAGAAGATTTGACTGCCAAACCAGCTCTTCAAGAACTATTAAGGAGGACCCTATAAAAGAAAGAGGGAGCCCAAAGAAACTATCCACACAAACAGGGACTGAACAGGTTATACGATGATACTAAATTAATATATTTCAATAGTTACTCTGAACGTGAATGGGCTAAAGGGTCCAATCAGAAGACACAGGGTATTGGACTGGATAAAAAAGCAAGACCCATCTATATGCTGTCTACAAGAGACTCATTTTAGACCTAAGGACACCTCCAGCCTGAAAATGAAGAGGTGGAGAACCATTTATCATTCAAATGGTCCCCAAAAGAAAGCTGGGGTAGCAATCCTCATATCAGATAAATTAAAGTTTATACCAAATACTGTAGTAAGTGATAAAGAGGGACACTATATCATACTTAAAGGGTCTATGCAACAAGAAGACCTAATAATCAAGGATATTTATGCCCCTTATGTGGGAGCCACCAAGTATATTAATCAGTTAATAACCAAAGTAAAGATATACTTAGATAAAAATACACTAATAGTAGGAGACTTCAACATAGCACTTTCAGCAAATGACAGATTTTATAAGCAGAACATCACCAAATAACAAGGGTCTTAAATGATACCCTGGACCAAATAGATTTCACAGATATACACAGAACTTCCATATGAATGCAACTGAATTCACATTCTTCTTAAGTGCACATGGAACTTTCTCCAAAATAGACCACATACTGGCTCACAAATCAATACCAAAAGATTGGGATTTTTCCCTGCATATTTTCAGACCACAATGCTTTGAAACTAGAACTAAACCACAAGAAGAAATTTTGAAGAGACTCAAACACATGAAGGCTAAAAAACATCCTAATAAAAGACAAATGGGTGAACCAGAAAATTAGAGAAGAATTAAAAAGATTCGTGGAAACTAATGAAAATGAAGAACTGGAAACAATACTCTCTGCCACAGAGTTACATAATTTGGATTTCAATATGATGTCAGAAATTCAATTCTGAAGTGCAAATATAAAGCTACTGGTGGCTCTGGAAAAAAACATAAAGGACTCTAGAGACTTTGTTACTGCAACATTGAGATCTAATCAGGCCAAAATTAAACGTAGATTAAATGAGATGCAATCCAAACTAGATGTTCTAACTGCTAGGATTAATGCTTTGAAAAACACTAAAAACTTTGGGACACATTCAAAAACTTTGGGACACAGCAAAAGTGGTCCTAAGAGGGAAATAAAATTGCAATACAACCGTCCCTCAAAAAATTGGAAAAAAACCTCCAATCCACAAGTTAACCCTGTATCTAAAGGAATTGGAGAAAGAACAGCAAATAAAGCCTACATCAAGCAGAAGAAGAGAGATAAGAAAGATTTGAGCAGAACTCAATGAAATAGAGACCAGAAGAACTGTAGAACAGATCAACAAAACCAGGAGTAGTTTCTTTGAAAGAATTAATAAGATAGATAAACCCCAAGCCAAACTTATTAAAAAGAAAAAAGACTCATATTAATAAAATCACAAATGGAAGAGCAGAGATCACAACCAATACCAAGGAAATACAAATGATTTTAAAAACATATTATGAGCAGCTATATGTAAACAAAGTAGGTAATCTAGACGAAATGGATGCATTTCTGGAAAATCACAAATTACTGAAACTGGAACAAGAAGAAATAGAAAATATAAACAGGCCGAAAACCAGTGAGAAAACTGAAGCAGTCATCAAAAACCTCCCAAGACACAAAAGTCCAGAGCCAGATGGTTTCCCAGGGGAAACTTTAAACGTTCTATAAAACGTTTAAAGAAGAAATTATACCTATTCTACTAAAGCTGTTTCAAAGGATAGAAAGGGAGGGAATACTTCCAAACTCATTTTATGAGGCCAGCATTATCTTGATTCCAAAACCAGAAAAGGACTCCCCCCAAAAGGAGAATTATAGACTAATATCCCTGATGACATGGATGCAAAAATTCTCACCAAGATACTAGCCAATAAGATCCAACAGTACATTAAGATTATTCACCATGACCAAGTGGGATTTATCCCCAGGATGCAAGAATTGTTCAACACTCATAAAACAATCAACATGATAGATCACATAAACAAGAGAAAAAACAAGAATCATATGATCCTCTCAATAGATGCAGAGAAAGCATTTGACAAAATACAGCATCCATTCCTGATTAAAACTCTTCAGAGTGTAGGGATAGAGGGAACATTACTTAATATCTTAAAGCCAATTAGAAAAGCCCACAGCAAATATCATTCTCAATGGGGAAAACCTGAAAGCCTTTCCCCTAAGATCAAGAGCATGACTAGGATGTCCACTCTCACCACTGCTATTCAACATAGTTCTAGAAGTCTTGGCCTCGGCAATCAGACAACAAAAAGAAATAAAAGGCATACAAATTGGCAAAGAAGAAGTCAAACTCTCCCTCTTTGCAGAAGACAGGATACTGTATTTGAACACCTAAAAGACTCCACCCCAAGATTGTTAGAACTCATACAGCAATTCAGCAGTGTGGCAGGATACAGAAATTGATGCACAGAAATGAGTGGCATTTCTGTACATTAACAATGAGACTGAAGAAAGAGAAATTAAGGAGTCAATCCCATTTACAATTGCACCCAAAACCACAAGATACCTAGGAATAAACCTAACCAAAGAGGTAAAGATACACCCTAAAAACTACAGAACACTTCTGAAAGAAATTCAGGAAAACACAAAGAGATGGAAAAACATTCCATGCTCATGGATTGGAAGAATTAATATTGTGAAAATGTCAATGCTACCCAAGGCAATTTACACATTCAATGCAATCCCTATCAAAATACCATGGACTTTGTTCACAGAGTTGGAACAAATCATCTTAAGATTTGTATGGAATCAGAAAAGACCTCAAATAGCTAGAAGAATATTGAAAAAGAAAACCAATGCCCGGGGATATCACAATATCAGATTTCAAGCAGTACTACAAAGCTATGATCATTAAGACACTATGGTACTGGCACAAAAACAGACACATAGATCAACGGAACAGAATAGAAAACCCAGAAATGAGCTCCCAACTCTATGGTCAACTAATATTCGACAAGCAGGAAAGACTATCCACTGGATAAAGGACAGTCTCTTCAATAAGTGGTGCTGGGAAAATTGGACAGCCACTGCAGAAGAATGAAACTAGACCATTCTCTTTCACCATACACAAAGATAAACTCAAAATGGTTGAACGACCTGATTTGAAACAAGAATCTATCAAAATCCTAGAGGAGAACACAGGCAACACCCTTTGTGAACTTGGCCACAGCAATTTTTTGCAAGATACATCCATGAAGGCAAGGGAAACAAAAGCAAAAATGAACTACTGGGATTTAATCAAGATAAAAAGCTTCTGCACAGCAAAAGAAATAGTCAACAAAACGAAAAAACAACCTAAGGAATGGGAGAAGATATTTGCAAGTGACATATCAGATAAAGGGCTTATATCCAAAATCTATAAAGAACTTATCAAACTCAGCACCCAAGAAACAAACAATCCAATTATGAAGTGGGCAGAAGACATGAACAGAAATTTCTCCAAAGAAGACCTACACGTGGCCAACAAGTACATGAGAAAATGCTCCACATCACTTGCCATCAGGGAAATACAAGTCAAAACCACAATGAGATACCACTTCACACCAGTGAGAATGGTGAAAATTAATATGACAATAAATAACAAATGATGAATAGGATGCGGAGAAAGGGGAACCCTCTTGCCCTGTTGGTAGGAATGCAAGCTGGTACAGCCATCCTGGAAAACAGTGTGAAGGTTCCTCAAGAAGTTAAAAATAGAGTTACCCTACAACCCAGCAATTGCATTACTAGGTATTTACCCTAAAGATACAGATGTAGTGAAATGCTGAGACATATCCCAATGTTCATAGCAACAATGTCCACAATAGCCAAACCGTAGAAGGAACCACCATGTTCTTCAACAGATGAATGGATAAAGAAGATGTGATCTTTATATACAATGGAATATTACTCAGCCATCAGAAAGGATGAATACCCACCATTTGCTTCAATGTGGGTGGAACTGGAGGGTATTATGCTCAGTGAAATATGTCAATCGGAGAAGGACAGTCATAATATGGTTTTACTCATATGTGGAATATAAGAAATAGTCAAAGGGATTATAAGGGAAAGGAGAAGAACTGAGTGGGAAAAATTAGAGAGAAGACAAACCATGAGAAACTCCCAACTCTGGGAAACAAAGGGTTGCAGAAGGAGAAGTGGACAGGGAAATGGGGTAACTAGGTGACTGGCACTGAGAAGGGGCCTTGATGGGATGAGCACTGGGTGTTATATGTTGGCAAATTGAATTAAAAAATACAAATAATAAAACATAAGATTTTTAAAAAGTTGAATAACTTATCAGGGTCGCTGAGTGGAGGAAGAATTCAAGGATAGATCTTTCAGTCATCAGTCATTACATGTATGTGTGAGTGTGGGTGTGTTTTTTTTAACCTTTGAAATATTGCTTTCTATCAGATACATTATAAATAATATCATGTGAAAAAAACTTTGAATTAAAAGCTCAGGAAGAATTAACAAATCAGCATAGCTAAAAACCAAACACAGTTTTTCCTTACATTAATTGAAATGTGGCTTCTGGAGCACAAAGAGCGTTAGTCTGGCCCTCCATCATTCTGAAGTGTTCATACCCCAATGGAAACCTGCCTTACAGCTGGGGCCACAGACTTAAAAAAAAAACATTAACAAACAGCATCAAACAAAGAGAGACACCAGGGTCAGACCATCTCTCAGGAGGAACAGTGAAAATGAATGGCACATGTTTGTTAGAGAATTTTAAAAAGAAATAAATGAAGTGTAGCAATTGGGTTGGACAATACAACTGGTTTATATTTTCCAGGGATTCCTTTGTATAAAAAATCTTTCAGTGTGACTATAAAAGGCAATTTTCCAAGAGATGGATACTAGTACAAAGTCATTTTAAACTGAATATAAAGACAATTAATATGTAATTCTAAAGTCCAATATGAGTAACCTTAGTAGGAGTTTTTTCTTTGGGACTAGAGCTGCAGAGCTTCAAATAGTTATGACAGCTATAATCTGTGACTTTCTAATTTGTTCTTAGATTCTGGATAATTCCAATGATTGCTTTCAAGCTCGGCAATCTATTTTTTTTTTTTTAATATTTTGTTTGACATTTCTATGTTTAGAAAACTTGTGAGAATTAGGAATGATTTCACATTTGTCTGCCATTTTGAAGGAACATTTCAAAACTTCTTTACTGTGATTATCATTCTATGACTTTGGAAAGGTTGGGAAGCAACTTGGCCTGAGTACTGTGACTAGAAATCTGGTCTTAGGGATCTCTCACTATTTATAACCATTAGATCACACTGCTTTGACTTTATAAGTAATTTACATAATTTTCTTCATGATCTAGACTATTCTTAAATTTTTAGCAATGATACCCATAGTAAAATATAAAGCTTGAAAGATCTAACTTAGATTCTTAGACTCTTGGACTTGATGACTTAGATGATCTATAGTCATCAGAAGAAAATCTTCCGTAGTATTTCAGCACTCTCTTTCATGACCCATGACCCTTATCTAGCAAGCTATGTTTGGGGTCTAGCCTAAATTCCTTCTAGCTATAGTCTCAACTTAGTGCCTCTGTCCTTTTTGCATTGCAGCTAAAAAGAAATTCTCTAAAGTGTCATTCTTTTGGATAACTTAGGTCTTGTATTTACCCATAAAATTGGGCCCTCATTTCAATAGATACTACAAATTAAAAAGACTGTTTACAGGTGGCTCATTTGCATTGGGGTTTTTTAATTTAAATATTTGCTATATGAAATTCTTATGAATTAATGTATTTCATTTTTTATTTATGATATATAATTATAATCTTTATCAATGGATGTGCAAAGAAGAAACCTGTGACGATGTATACATGTGGGACACAACTGCTTGCATATATGTGAGAGGGTTTTTGTGTGTGCTTTGTGTTTTACAAATTAATTTCTACAGTGCCAACTAAGTTCTATTCAAACTCTTCTAAGGGAAATTTAAACATTTTCTAGTTTAAAGTCCTGTCATTCCTATGTGCTTTGTAGCTTGCAAATTCTGGCAGTTATTTCTAATAATTTATTACTCTAAATTAAAACTATTCAATTAATGCCATACAGTTCAACTTTGTGAGGTTTATTAATATTTTCTCTTCTTTAGTTCTCTGGTACATGGGAGCATAGACTAAGAGCCATGGGGTTTGTAAGCTGCTGGATGATTAATAGTGTGGCACCTGGAATTTGGCATCTGGCAAGTATATAATAATCCCCTACCTGTATAAGATAAATGAAGCACTCTTAAGGCTGTGTATTTTATTCCTTTTTTTAAAGAAGAAGAAGAAAATGTAGGTTTTTGATGAATTCTGATCTAAATAAGTTTATGACTAGTATTTTGTGTTAGGTCAGTTTATCCATTTAACAAGAGGCTTAACTATGTCATAGGCTCTCTTCTAATTGATATGGGTATGGAAACAGCAGTGAACAAAACAGACAAATATCCCTGCTTTCATAATGTTTACCTTCTGGTGGGGACAGATAAAAAGTAAAGAAAATAACTAAGTACGGTATATAGTGTGATAGACAGCAGTGAGTGCTATGGAGAAAAAGGAGAAAGGATACCAGTTGTCTGAAGTGACAAAGGGAGAGTGTAATCTTATATATGGTGGCCGGGGGGGCAGGGAGGGGCATGCTAAGAAAGAGATGTTTCAGTAAATGCCTAAGGAGCTGAACGAGCAGCCCTGCCCACTCAGGGGAAGAGTGTTCCAAGAGTAGGGGGAATGCTGTGATGAGGCCTTCAACTGGAGGTTATGTGCAATGTTCAAAGCACAGAAAAGAGGCTTCTTGATGGCCTATCTCCCTTCAAACCCATCCAAGGGCATTCCATCTAACACAGAATAAAAACTAAAGTGTTTACAATAGCTTATAGAACCCTATAATATTTAAGTTACTTTCAAGCTGGTATGTTGAGTGGACTCAAGTGGAAGCAACATGGGGAAAGGGTGAGCATTTAGAGGGCTATGATAATAACCAAGGAACTGATGATAGCAGATTAAACCAAGATAGAAACAATGGCATTTATAGTAAAGAGTTCAAATTGTGTATATGTTCTGAAGGTCGCAACAACAATTTGTTGATAAATCTCATCATGACAGGTGAGAGAAAGAGGGAAGCCACATGTAACTCAGATTTTTGACTTGAGTAAGTGAAAAAAATAATTGGTGTCTATGGTTGAATTCCAAAGGAGGAAAACATAAGGAAAAGAAAAAGGAACCATTTGCTAATTGCTTTTCAGACACACAAAAATTTCTTATGTCTTTCTGTAGGTCAGAAAACTAAAATGACCAATGAGTGACAGAGATCCACTGCATGTGCCAATCTTTCTGGGTTTCAAAGTCTAAATTCCACTGTCTGTCAAAATGGGAGGTTTTCAAGTAGATTGTTGAGAAAACAACTGATAACAGTTTGGCAGGTAAGGTGGTTTCAAGAAAAGTCAGATTATAGGTTTTAAGAGTCACATTCTGTGCTCTCCTTACATAAGATAACTCATTTTGGCACAAGTTAATTAGCTTGTTTCTACAAAGATATAACTTTTTTGTATTAAATTAAGTAATTAGTAACATATATAAGTAAGTTGGTTACTGTCATATAGTAGATGCTTAATAAGTAGAAACTACTTTCATTGTTATTATTATAGCTATTATAAACTTTGTCATTTGGTTGAGATTAAAGACTACCTATTGCTTATCTGGCAAGCCCTTTTAAAGCATATTAAAATAATACAGTCTGCTGAGTTTGTATAATTAATATAGAACTCATGAGTTTATCCACTTACTTTTTTTTTTTTTAACGTGTAAAAAACTGGAAGATATAGCTAATCACAATATAATTTTCCTGGCCTTATGGTTGAAATTTAACCCAGTAGGGAACAATTTTGTGTAACATGTGAGCCTGAATATTATACAGAGTCATAAACACTATATCCCTCTTTTAGCACTAAATATATAAATCAGTAGACATTCTAGAGCATGGATCTTATCAATCAAATTCAGACAAACTGTGCTATCATTAAATAATTTTATGAAAGTGTTTGTATTAAAAATTTGTTTTCTTCTGCAATTGAAGACTTTGTCTTCTACTTGGGATAGAAATGTTTTCCTGTCAACCCAGACAAGCTAGCTACAAGGATTAAAAAAATGGCCCGACAAAGTCTCCTGATGCAAATCTATAGCTAAGAAATATTTATAATAATAAATGTGAAATAATATTATTGTTATTTATACTCATATTCATATATATTTGTATTTTTTTCTTAGCCTCCAAAATGTTGTATATATGTCCTTGGTTCTAGGAAAACAGAATGCAGTTTATTAACTCTTTCAACATTTAACCATTCAACCTTCTTATATTCATCCCCTACACTGGGCTAGGTGTGAATCATAAAGCAACACATGAGAAATAGTCCCTGGCCCTCAGGAAGAATACTCTTCAGAGCAGTGCTTTCTAAACTGAGGTCAAGAATATATTGTTTGGGAAGATGAAAAAAAGTGTGTTGAGGATATAAACTGGTTCATTGAAGCATTAATAATATCTCCTTACTGTAAGACATCTCAAAAGCTTTATGAGCTATATAATATTTTGACTTTCCAAAGGGTTGATAAGTTTAAAAAAATTAAGCTTATTTGATCAAGAAACATTTATTCAACTAAGAGGTTTAGATTAGTATTCATCACTAAGAAGTGCTACTCTGATGTTATTCTACCATATACCTAGTAAATTACAACTTCAGTATCATGCTGACAGTCATTTAGCCAATGAACAAGTTAATGTAATGAAATTTTTACAATTACAATGTTGGTACTTGAGGGTCACTTAAAGATCATTTAATCACTATGCCCTTCTCCCAACCTTTGCCTCTATTTGCACACTGTTTATGAGCCAATTCAAAGAGCTGTTTTCACAGTTGCCTCCAATCCATGTTGCTCTAGTAGCCTTACAGGTCCATTCACTCTGAAGCTATGCTATAATGGCATTCATCAGAGTCTTCTGAGATTGGAAATAAGTTTATGATTATAGCCCCTTGTGTTATGAAGGCAAGGGCTATGCCTCAGTTTTCTTTGTATACAATGTTCAATTACTTAAGAGGCTCTAAGAACCAAACATAAAAGGTCCATCCCCCATATACATTCAAATGTGCATTCACTGTGCTCATCTTAAGAGCAAGGTTCTATTCCAAGCACTGAAGATTTAGCAAAGAAAAAAAAACAATGTGTCTACTATCATGGAGCTTATGTTATGGTAGGTAAATCAAACAATAAGCAAAGTGGTAAACAAACATGCAATATAATGGCATGGAATTATAACTTTATAAAGAAAATTAGAGCAAAAAAAAAAATAAAGTGATTACAGTGATTTAGCAAGTCTTCCCTGGGAGTAAGAGTATTTGATTTGAAGAAATAGTTAAGTATGGAGACCCCAGAGATGAGAGAGAGGTCATACTGTGCTCAAAGAATAGCAGTAAATACTTAAAAAAAAAAAAAAAAAAAGGAGAAGCATGAAAATAAATTAAAAAAATAAATGGGGGCATTTGTTAATTCACATTTGAAAACACTAAAGAGTCACATGTAATTTAGATGTATTATAATTTTAAAATAACCATAATTGAAGTTTTTGTTGTTATTGCTGTTTTTTTTTTTAATTTAATACACTTGTCATCCAGTAGAGAAGTTTGTTGGACACACTCACCTCTAACTCAATGTCAGTTGTAGACACTAACAACCGACTGAAATAAGAGCAACCATATTTTTCCCTTTTTAAAAAAAATTTTGTTGAGGTGAAATTTACATAACACAAAATTAACCATTGTAAATGGACACTTCTGTGACATTTAGTACATTTACAGTGTTGTGCAACCACCACCTCTATGTAGTTCCAAAACATTCTCATCCCAAAGGAAGTACTTCACTCATTAAGAATACCTACATACATACACAGAACTATTCTAACGATCTGTACTAACAGTCTTATTTACAATTAAGGGTCTTAGAAAGCATTGAAAAGGAATAAGAGAAAAAGAAATGCTAGAGATGAATGCAAATGCATGTGTTGCTTTCCTCTGGGGATCTAAATCAAATCCTCATTGTATAATTTGATTTGGTTACTCATTGTTTCTAATTAGAAATAATCACATTTACATGATTTCCCCCTCCTTTTTAGTTTCTCACCAAAATTGCTTTGCTCAATTATGCCACTTTATGGTTTCATATAATTTGTATCTCTTGACTCAACAGTTCCCCACATCATTTGGAATGTGTTCTATTTTTTTTAAGAAGTGAAAGTTTAAGAGCTATTCTCAAACTGATCGTGAGACTTAAGTAGCTCCAGTAAGCACAGAAGCATGCTAAAACCAAACTGAGGAATACTTGAAAGTTCAAAACTAGAATGATGCTTATTACTAACTATATGTGAAATTAATTAAAGATTTAATTATTTGAAGAAAAATAAATTGGCAGTTTCTACTTTTGAGTCATTAAAAACATGTCTATTGCTCTAGGGGTTTCGAATGCATGTACAAAAAATAGACTACACAAGCTTTGATGTTGCAAGATTTCTTTAATAGGAATTCAACTTAAATATATGTCCCAGTCTTAGCTTTTTATCCCAAATATGCCAACCTACTTTTGCCTGTAAAACGGTATATATAAATATATGTATTCACACAGATATTTAAATATTATAAGGTAATTTTTCCTTTATAAAATCTCATTCTCATAAAATAGCATGTAGAGCTAAAGAGGAATTTCAGGCTCATTTATAAATAAAGAAAATAAAACTGGTAAGTGTGTTATGGCCTACGGTTACACAGCTAGCTAAACACAGAACTAGTAGGGACATGGAAGTTCTGTAGATAGTGCCCATTCTGCTACATGATTTAAAGGACACCAATAATAGGAGGACAGGAAAGTAATGATAGGAATAGACATATCAAAAGTATTTCTTTCCTTTAACCTTATATATTTACGTCTATAATAATTTTTAGGTAATATATCAGATAGAACACTTTAGTTTTCTTTTCTCAGTTTGCTTTTCAGTAGTCCATACTCTCACTAGCAAAATTTGAAAAAAAAAAAAAAATTCTGGGGCGCCTGGGTGGCTCAGTCTGTTAAGTGCCTGCCTTTGGCTCAGGTCATGATCCCAGAGTGCCGGGATCAAGCTCCGCTTCAGCTCCTTGCTCGGTGGGGAGTCTTGTTCTTCCTTTCCCTCTGCTCCTTCCCCTTGCCCTGCTCATGCTCTCTCTCTCTCTCTCTCTCTTCCAAATAAATAAGTCTTTAAAAATTCCTGATAGAACACATACCTATTTACATCTATTATGTGTCACCATCTATTTGGATGCTGAGGCTATGGTGAAGTGAAATAAAGAATTTACATTTGTAGTGAAAATAAAAATATTAAACAAGTATATAAACAATATAACTTCATGGATATGTAATAAAAAGAAAGTAAAATAAACTGATACAGTAGAGAGTGAAAGGAGCCAATTGTTGTTGGTTTTTAAGTTGTTTGGGTGATCAGGATGGTATCTCTGGTGAAGGGGAGGTCTGATTAAAGAGAACAGGAACCAACCATAGGGATAATTGGAGGTTAATGTTCCAAGACCCACATGTAGCAAATATGTGGTCAGGCCTTGAGATGAGGTTGAATTAATAATATAGAGATCCATATGCTCCATATGGTCATTCCAGTATACCTAGAATGAAAATGTAAAGAAGGTTTCAAGATCAAGGTAAAGCAGAAGGGAGTGAGATAATGTAGGGCCCTGAAGGGCATGAAAATATGTCTGGATTTTATGCATAGTTTTAAAAGCTATTTACCTTATTTTTGTTTGCTTATACAGACCATAGAATTCAAAGTTAATTGCCCACAGTTCAGGATTGTATCTGATCCAGAATCAAGACATAATTTGTTTTAGGAGGAAAAAGATATACAAGCATTTTTTCCCCTAAAAATCCACTGAAAGAATTCTTACTTGATAGTTATCCATGACTGTGACTCAGTTAGCTGTATTTACTTCCTTTCAGATTCACAATTTTTTAAATATTGGAAGTAAGGTACAGGAAAATATCTTTATGCATTCTAACAAAGTACAGACTAAGAATTTTCTCTTATTTCCAATAATTTTTTTAAGATATATATCATTTTCATGTAGAGAAAGGGACTTATAAACAATACAAACTTATAAAAACAAGGGTATTCAGATGAAAATGTATCCAGAATAATGATCTGTATTATTTTGGCACTAATAATGGAATATCCCATGCAGCAATTTGGGTTATTTCTTACCCCTGAAACAATTTGTGTTTTCCTGAACCGTTGATAAAATATGATCTGTGTATCAAAGGAAAAGATAACCAGCAATAATGTAATGTCATTTGACTCTTTGTCTTTCCAAATTTATTTTTGTCTTTCCAAATTTTAAATTAATTCAGATAACCTGTAACTGTAAAATACGACATGTGATTTTAATTGAAATTTTATATCCACATGTATAAAATGTTTCTGTTGAACCCCTTCCAATCCAATAATATACTCAGTTGCTTAAAATAGTTTATTTTGAATCAGAGGTTAAATATAAAAGCAATGTTTATGTGATTCCATGCATAGAAGAGCAAAGTAATTAGGATCACTTGTAACACCTTGACTAAAGGGAAAACGATAGTAAACAGAGAACCAAACAGTGATTTAAAGAGTCACCAGCCAAATCAAATATTGCTATTCAAGATGTAGATTTTGATAAGCTGATAGTTTAATTAAAATAATAATATTTGAAATAAAACAACCTGGATTTGAATCTCAGCTCTGATCCCTTTGACCTTATAAATGTTCCTGACCATCTTTAGTTTCTGTTTTCTCAATTGCAAAATGGGAATAATAATGCTCACCCCATATAGTTACTTTGAAATTTAAATGATATAAATAAAGTGCCTAGTAGAGTAACTGGAATATAATATTTATATTATACACTCATACTATGAAAGGTCAAAATACCACTGTATCATTCATTTCCACATTTGGGATGGAAAACTGTATCAAAGCATGTGCATCTGCTTTTCCTTTGAATATTTTTCATTTGTTGCCCAGTGATTTTCTTTATCTGCTGCAAGGAGCGCCCAGGTATCTGTCGCTTGACAGTTGAGATGTTTAGAGGATTAGTGCATTGAATGGCAGGTTGACTTACATTACAGTTCTGTTCCTGTGTAGCTTGCCTTCATGTTCTTAAAATACAATGTATCACAGACAAGATTGATGATGACAAAGAAGAAAACAGTTCTCTTATTGTCAAGCTGAACAAGCTAACATAACTTCAAAATAAAATTCGGACTGGGATTTCAATTTGTTTGTCTTTCCAGGGTAGAGATGTTTTCTTCTTGAACTCAAGAAAGTTAAAACATTAATTTTCCCAAAGAAGAGAAAATATCGAGTACTTTTAATTGCATTATGCTCTATCAATTACTAAGTCATATTTACCCCTGAAATAGCCAAATCTCAATTGGCTGGTAATTCTTCATATTAGTATTTGGTTCTATTTTTACTATTGTCTTCACTTCATTCAAGGTGTCAAAGGCATCACCATATTCTTTGATTAGGAAGAGTGGGCTCAATGGGGAATTTGAGTACCAGATGAGTGGTGGAGTAAATGAGCATTTGAGGTTCTTCCTTATTTGTCTTCATTTGATGCTTGGGTAAAATTATATTCATAATATTTTTAAAAACAAAATAATTATAAAATGTTATATAATGAAAAAAATGGGAATGTTTTCTTCCCATTCTCGTGTCCTATCTATCCAGTAAGAGCCACTCTTCTTTATTTTATATCCTTCCAGAGCACCTTTATGCTACACACAAAAATATATAGACTCTTCATTTAACCTTATTTTCTAGTCAAAAGATAGGAAATCATATGTATTCTTTACCTTATCTTTTTAATTTATTTTATATATACAGATATATATTACAGATAAACATATATTCCTGTTTTGTTGAATTATAACTAATGTACAATATTATATTAGTTTCAGATATTCAGTATTATGATTCAACAGTTCTATATATTACTCAGTGCTCATCAAGATAAGTGTACTCTTAATCTATTTCAGCCATCCCTAGATCCACCTCCCCTCTGGCAACCACCTGTTTGTTCTCTGTATTTAAGAGTCTATTTTTATTATCCCTTTTTTTTTCTGCATTTGTTAATTTGTCTTGTTTCTTAAATTCAAAATATGAGTGAAATCATATGGCATTTGTCTTTCTCTGTCTGATTTATTCACTTAGCATTATACCTTCTGTATCTAGCCATGTGGGTGAAAATGGCAAGATCTTGTTGTCTTTTAATGGCTGAGTAATATTTCATTGTATATATACCACATCTTCTTTATGTATTCATCTACCCATGAATAGTTGGGTTGCTTCCATGTCTTGGCTACTATAAATAGTGCTACAGTAAACATAGGGGTGCATATATTTTTCCAAATTAGTGGATTTTTTCCCTTTTTTATTTATGTTTTGTATTAGTTTTTTATTTAGTTTGTAATTAGTCAACATATATTGTAATCTTGGTTTTAGGAATAGAATTTAGTGATTTATCACTTATATACAACACCCAGTGATCAATAATACAGGTGCCATCACCCATTTAGCCTATCTCCCTCCCTCCAGCAACTCTGTTTGTTCTCTACTCTTAAGAGTCTCATAGCTGTTTCTCCCTTTGTTTTATTTTTCTTTCTATCCCCTGTGTTCACCTATTTTGTTTCTTAAATTCCACATATGAGTGAAATCATATGGTATTTGTCTTTCTCTGAGTTGTTTCACTTAGCAGAATACATTCTAGCTCCATCCACATATTGCAAATGGCAAGATTTAATTTTTTGATGGCTGACTTATATTCCATATTATTCATGAGCTATATATATATCATATTTATATCTACATTTTTTATCTATCCTACATCTTTATAGCCAAAGCAATCTTGAAAAAGAAAAGGAAACCTGGAAACCTCACAAATTAATGTTAGTTAATTTTTTTTTGTAAATACCCAGTAATTGAAATACTGAATGATATAGTAATTCTATTTTTAATTTTTTGAGGAATCTCTATACTCTTTTCCACAGTGGTTACACCAGTTTGCATTCCCACCAACAGTTGCATGTGGATTCCTTTTTCTCCACATCCTCTCCAACATTTGTTGTTTCTTGCATTTTTTATTTTAGCCATTCTCACAGGTGTGAGGTAATATCTCATTGTTTTTTTAATATTTTATTTATTTATTTGAGAAAGAGAGTATGAGAGAGAGAGAGGTCAAACAGAGAGGAGGGGTATAGGGAGAAGCAGACTCCTCATTGATCAGGGATCCCAATACAGGAATTGATTACAGAACCCCAGGATCATGACCTGAGCTGAAGGCATGTGCTTAACCAACTGAGCCATCAAAGCACCCCTTATTATGGTTTTGATTTGCATTTCCCTGATGATGAGTGATGTTGAGCATCTTTTCATGTCTGCTGTACATCTATATGTCTTGTTTGGGAAAATGTCGATCCAGGTCCTTTGCCCATTTTATTTTATTTTTTTTTTAAATTTTTATTTATTTATGATAGTCACACAGAGAGAGAGAGAGAGAGAGAGAGGGAGAGGCAGAGCCACAGGCAGAGGGAGAAGCAGGCTCCATGCACCGGGAGCCCGACGTGGGATTCGATCCCGGGTCTCCAGGATCAGGCCCTGGGCCAAAGGCAGGCGCCAAACCGCTGCGCCACCCAGGGATCCCACCTTTGCCCATTTTAAAATCAGATTATTTGTCTTTTGGTGTTGAGTTGTATAGATTCTTTCTGTATTTTGGATATTAATCCCTTAATGGATATATCATTTGCATATGTAAAAACAATCTTCCACCAACAGACATTTGTTTTTCATCTCTTGCTATTAAAAAACTACTGCAATGAAGATCTATTACACAGACCATGTGACACATGCATACCTGCAAGATATATTCATAATGATGAAATTGCCAGGCAAAAGTTAATATCTTTAATATATTGATATGCATTGCTAAATTGTCTTACACAGAGAGTATTAAGTTCCATTCCTACCATCTATGTATGAAGACCGGTTTCCCCCATAGCCATTCCAACAAAATTTGTTACCGAATTTATGCTCAACTAGTTATGAATTAACTAATAGGCAAAAAGTAGTAATTCAGTATAGTAGTAATTTTTGTTCTATTAATATTATTAAGGTTTATTATCTTTTCATGTGTCTAAACTGTTTTTACATTCTTTTCTGTGAGTGATCACATTTCTTTCAATATTTTGTATTGTTTTTAATAGCTACCTCACCAATTTTCTGGATACTACTTATTACATTGAAAGGTATGATCTCTTTGTGCTATGGGTTGCAAAGTATTTTCCTGTTTGTCATTTATCCTAAAATTAAGCTTCATTATATATATATGTATGTGTGTATATATATATATATATATATATATATATATATATATATATATAATGTATATATTACATTATTGTGGCAATACAATTAACTGATAATATATATTTACTCATTTATTGAGTCATTTCTTTATCCTGCACTAATTTCTAGAACATTCTTTTTCTTAATTCTGGATTCTCTTTTATCCTTAATTTATCTTTTAATGATTCAGTAATATGCTACTTTAAGTATTGATGATTTATAATACAGTGTGTTTTCTGTCATTGTACTTCTTTAACTTTACAACTTTAAAATTTTTCTGGCTACAGTTATTAATTCATGTGTCCATACCTAGTTAAAATCATCTTTAGTTTAAAAAACATTTTTAATATTTCATTGAGATCAAGTTAAATTAATACAACAATATATGGAGAATTAACAAGTTGATGCGTTCTACTACCTAACATAGTGTATCCTAGTCTTCTCTGTAACATTCTGTAGGGTTTAAAACTGACTTCAAATAGGCCTTGAATATTTCCTTCCATTTATTCCTGTGTACTTGTCTTTGGTTATTATTGTAAATTAGTTCTTCTTCATTTATATATATTTTATCTTGTGGTTGTTTGTATTATTTTATATTTCCTATCTTGTCATTTATTTAGGTAAAATATGCCTTTTTTTAATAATATGACATTTATTTATTTATAGCAGTTTTTCAGTTACTTTTGAGAATTTTTAGATACATAATTATGTTACCTTTCTTTTATTTTTAAGTATTTTATTTATTTATTCATGAGAGACACACACACACACACAGAGAGAGAGAGAGAAAGAGAGAGAGAGAGAGAGGCAGAGACACAGGCAGAGGGAGAAGCAGGCTCCATGCAGGGAGCCTGATGTGGGACTCCATCCCAGGTCTCCAGGATCATGCCCTGGGCTGAAGGTGGTGCTAAACTACTGAGCCACTGGGGCTGCCCATGTTATCTTTAAATATGGAATTTTACCCTCATTCTTCCTCTTTCTGTTTTTTTTTTTTAATGTTATATAATTATCTTATTTAGCATCTCTAGGATAAAGTAACGGTGATAGTGTGTTTTGAAGTCTCTCTTAATTGCTTTGAGTTCCTCACTAAAGATGGCTCTGGCTTTGGTCTAATTTAGATGATTTTTCACATTGTGAAAATATAGGTGAATGTTATTTTACTGAATACTTTTTTAAGAAGTATTTTTGAAAATTATAAAAGGCTTTTTAGTATATATAGACATTGACATATTGATATAAAAACATATTTATATATTTAATCCTTTGTAGCATTATACTCAGCAGAATGAATTTGATAGTTGTCTCTTTTTTAATTTTCTAAAAAATGTTCTAAAAGTTTGAAATTACCTGTTGCTTAACTATTGAGTAGAATTCCCTTAGGGAACTGGTGGGACTGGTACTTTCTTAAGGAGCTAGTTCTTTGACAAGTATCTCCTTTCATCAATGGAAAAATATGTTTTACCTTTTTTTCTTTCTTCTCTGAGATCTATTCTGGTAACTTATAGTTCATAGAAATTACATACTTTCTTCCTAAAAGTTGAGCAGAGAAGTTTCTTATAATTCTTTTAACATGCTATGTGGGTTACATCTGCCTCATCATCTATTAATTTATTTGTTGTTTTTCCTTTTAATTTTATCCTTTTCTAGTTTTTATATGATAGTCTGTTATTTTTTAAAATCTATTTTTAGGGCACCTGGGTGGCTCAGTGTTTGTGTTTGCCTTTGGCTCAGATTGTGATCCTGGGGTCCTGAGATCGAGTTCCATATCAGGCTCCCCATAGGGAGCCTGCTTCTTCCTCTAAATCTCTGCCTCTGTGTGTCTCTCATGAACAAATAACTAAAAATCATTAAAGGTTTATTTTCCTTTGGGATCATTATTAAAACTAAATAAATAAAATGTAGTTTTGTTAATAACTTCATATTATTTTTTATAACCTTAGTTATTTCTATCTTCCATTACTGATAAAGATTTTGAATTTATTTTTCCTCTTTCATTTTTTGTTTTTAGCTTATTATTTCTTTTGATTTATATTGCTATTTTTCTTTTAATAAAGTTTGAGTCTGATATATAATTAATTTATGCCCTTCTTAAATTTCTGTAATTATATAAAATAATTTTTCTTATGATTCTTCTTTAGATACTGTTTAAATAATCATTGTTTTATAGAAGTTCTAAAATATTGCCATTTTCTTTTTGATTCAAGGATGTTTTAGAAAGAAGGTTTTGTTTTGTTTATATAGGGAGAGTGATCTTATCTGTTTTGTTTCTATTTTGGTTCTTAAACTCTAGTTTATTACATTAAAAATGACATTTTTCTACACTTTTTTCTATGTTTCAGTGTTGACTGAAGCTTTCTTCTGAAATATGCAGTCATTTTAATTGCATATTCTATGATCACTATAGCAGGAATTCATTAGTAGACTCCGGGTTATAATTTTTTCCCACAATTAGTATATTTCTACTTCTCCTTATATTTTCTATATTTATAATTTATGAATTTAGAGTCAGGATAATTGACACACTTTATCATTATAAAGCAATCTCATTTGTTTTACATGACAATATTTCATTTATTTGTATACATTGTACTGATATTAAGACCATGATCCATGCATTCATATTTTCTTTTCCTGATAGAATTTTTCATATCCATACATTTTCACACTCCCTGAAGAACTTTGTTTAGCTATGTCTGTTATTTTTAATATTTTTATTTTATTTTATTTATTTATTCATGAAAGACACACAGAGAGATACAGGCAGAAACACAGCCAGAGGGAGAAGCAGCAGTCTCCATGCAGGGAGCCCGATGTGGGACTCAATCATGGGTCTCCAGGATCACACCCTGGGCTGAAAGCGGTGATAAACCACTGAGCCACCCAGGCTGCCCAGTTTAGGGATGCCTGTTATACATAGTACAGAGTTGGGTTTTGCTTTTTGATCCAATGTGAAAATTTCATATTTTTACTTATAATTGGTGATTTAGACTTTGAGGTTTCTATGTATATATTTGTGTATGTATTTGAATATATATATTCACATGTATATGAATTCACATATGTATATATCATATTCTCCTGAAACTAAATACAATAAGTCTGAATCAAAACAGTTTATTATTGCTTATATCAATAAACATATCAGTTCCTCTTGTCTTAATCTTTTTGTTGTTGTTGTTGACATTTTCTGTTTTCTTAACCTTACTTACTGATTTTGTCAGTCATATAGTTTCTGCCTTGTCAGGGCATTCTGATCTCTCTCACTATAATCCATAAATATATTTTACTTTTAACTCTGTAGCTTAAGAATTTTTGCTCTGATTTCCCCCCTCAAAATCTCTTATTTGGCTAAAGTAATGTGGTTTTCTTTGTTTTTCTAAATAAGGGCTCAAAGAAAATATGTCCATTGAAGTGTTCCATATTCAAAAAACATTTGTTTACTCTTTACATAGGGAACAGCATGATTGGATAAATAATTCCTTAGATCATATTTATTTTTCTAATATGTCCTTGAATAATATCTCCATGTAATTTTTCTATTCAAATATTTGGTCTACTTCTATGACAGAACCAATTAATAGTACTATATGTCTATTTTGCCTTATATCTATAATTATTTTTTGTCTATAAATATTTTACCTTGTAATTTCCCTTTTTTTCCCCATTCATTCTGATTTTCCCCCCATAGCTCCCATCCACTAAATCCCTTATTATATTTTCCAGTGTCTGTTCTTTGTTATGTTTCATCCACTTTTTTTTCTTTATCTATAAAGGTTGTGGTTTCCTTTTCTCCCCACTCCCATTTATTGTATGGGTCCTGCCAGTTTAATTATTTTTTTCTTCTATTTTATTTGATTTTTTCTGTATATTTATTGTGTGGTTTTCCTTGATGGAAGTATTGCCTCACATATTCTTCTAATTCTCATAAAAATGTTTGGTCAAAATTTTCATGTGTCTTGTGGCAGCATTTTCCTTACCAAAATTTTATTTTTACTGATTTTTCTCTTTTATTTTTATAATATTTTTGTATTTATGCTGTGTTAGCTTCCTTTTTATTGTTTCATGGAATTAGTTGAACTTTCTTGGCTCAGCTTTTTGTAGAATGTCATCACTCTTGATTTTTTTTTTTAATTTGTTCTCCAAGCATCATTTATGGTGTTGCCCATATGGCTTCTATTCCATAGATTACAGTACCAATTATTCCAAATCTTACAGCTTTTGTTTGATTCAAGGGCCAGAGGATAATATAATTTCAGGATAAACCTATTATATCCAGAAAGTACCTTTTGGCTTGCATATCTAGAAATCTACTGATATTGAGCTGCCTCATTTTAATTTCTCTCTCTATGGTTGCTACTTTATTTCATCCTACATAATGTCTATGAGGGTTTTGACTGGTTTTGCAGTTCTTATGCTTTTTTTTAATTCACATTTTTGTTTTATATCTGTTCAGTTACTAGTGACTATAAATGCCAAAATCTCAATGTCTTAACTCATTAAAAGTTTATTTTTATCTCAAATAGTCCAAAGGGGGCACTTCTATTTGAAAGGACTCATGAGGGCACTCTCTTCCAATCAGTGATCAGGGACACAGGCTTTTTTTTTTTTTTTTTTTTTTTTCATATTATGGCTCCACTCTCTTAAATGTGACTCCCACCATCATACTGTGAGAAACTCTCCATTCTAGACAACTACAAGTAAAAAGGTGAAAAGAAACATTAAAGGACAAAGCATTGAGTGAGTGTATATAATTCTCATGACACTTTTATTGACTGAAATAGAGTCATATAGCCTTACTCTCATGCAGAGGAGATTGGCATATAACTTAGCCATAAGTTCGGTAAGACAGAACAAGGGTATGGTGATCAAATAACCATCTCTACCAGAGTAGAATACTGGAAAGAAGTCACTTAGTATTCCATGCTGCCATAAACATATTAAAAATTGTTTCTACAGCTCTGTCTTACTCTTAAGATTGAGCCTAAGAATTGGTAGGTAATTCAGTCAATCTTTGATGAATGAGCTAAAAACAAAATAGATAGTCACTTGTCTTACTGAAGGAATAATGGATGAAAAGATCGCTGGATGGATCAGAAATAACAGGTAGATAAGGTAGGCAAATTGGTACAACAATTCATCTTATACCATGGCATATTATTTTCTTAGTTTTCATCTTTTTTTTCAAAGATTTTATTTATTTATTTGACAGAGAAAGAGAGAGGAAGAGAGAGAGAGAGAGAGAGCGCACAAGCAGGGGGAGTGGTGGGCAGAAGTAGATACAGGCTCCCAGGGAGCATGGAGCCCAATGCGGAGCTCAATCACAGGACCCTGGGATCCTGACCTGAGCCAAAGCATACACTTAATCTACTGAGCCAGCCAGGTTCCCCTCTTTGTTTTCTTCTTATTGTCTAATAGTAAAAGATGAATGTGAGATTTCAGGTACAGAGAAATATAAATAAAAGTTAAGATCAGTGGATTCTATTCCAACGTTAATTTCATTTTTGCTCTAATTTTTGTTTCTTTTTTACATTTTTTCTTATTCTGATTAAGGCATATTGCCACATTCAGTATGATAAAGTTAATAGAAAATAGCTTCCAAGTGCATTATTTGGTTGGATCTAGGCAACACACTTTTCAAAGTATGAACATGAAGTTGTCCATAAAATCTGTGATGAAATTGTAAAGGCTTATAAAAAGTTCAAAAAATTATTTTGCTTTTATCTCATTTGTAATGAGGAAATAAATGGGAATGTGAACCAACTTGAAGGAAGCCCCCCAAAATGCTGTGAAGTTAAACTTCATCCAGGCTTTGGATAGCTATGCTTTGAAGTCTATGCAGAATCTTTTATTTTTATTTATTTATTTATTTATTTATTTATTTATTTATTTATTTATTTATTTTTAAGATTTTAGTATTCCTCAGTGTGGTAAGCAGACATTCATGTTCAAATCCCCAGGATCTGTGAATATATTATATTAGATGATGAAGAATTAAGTCTACAAATGAAATTAAGGTTGCTAATCAGCTGACCTTAATATGGAGAGATTATCCTGTATTATCCAACAGCTGGACTTCATGTAATCAAAAGGGTCCTTAAATGTGAAGAGAAAGGTAGGAATGTCAGGGTCAGAGTGATGAAATAGGAGAAAGACTCAACTGTCTGTTGCTTTTGAAGACAGAGGAAAGGAGTTAGGAGCCACACAAAATAGGGAAGCTAGGAAAGTCAAGGAGATAGATTCTCCCTTAGGATTTCCAGAAAGGGGTGCAACCATTCAGACACTTTGATCTTAGCCCAGTAAGACCCATTCTGGACTTCTAATCTCTGTAACTACAGGATATTTGTGTTGTTTTATGCTATTACTTTCAGTGATTTGTTATAGCCCCAATAGAAAACTAAGAGTAAACCAAAATGTTTCTAGTCTACAAAATCTACATTTTGTTGCTCAACATGAGAGAGGTAGTTTGAAAGTCTAAAAGTGTTTAATTGAATTGTCTTACCAGATTTGACGTTTTGTTTGCCTTACTGGTTCTAACCAATTATATTACATTTCTGCCATACCTAGCAACAGGTATTTACTGGGCCATTTGAAAAAAAAAATCAGTTTGTATGAAATGCTAAGATGAATCTTGGTTAATAGGAAACCTGATTGGTCACATTGATGAGATACAAGATAAATTATTATGTTTTGAGATTCAGGTTAATGCTCATTTCTTAAAAATAATTTAGCATTTGTATGAGATCCAAATTCATATGTTAGTTCGTTTTCCTCTCAATTAAAAAAAAAACTGTTCCTCTTCATGGAAAACATGTATTACATTTTTATTAGGTTAGAAAAGACAGATAAACCTGACTAGCTAGAAGTAAAACTGTTAGGGAAAAACATATTTGTGGACAGTTTCAAAGAAAGTATGCAAAAAAAAAAAAAAGTACTCAGAAGAAAATTATCTTCCACACCAGGCATACATATCATAAAAATGATTGTGACTTTTAGGTATTTCTCTAAAGAGTGAACCATTTTGTTCAGTAACTTAATCATGATCTAGATTTTCATATTCAAGTAGCCAAGTACGGGAGTTGCTGGTTGGAAATGTAAAATGAGCTGAAACATCACAATAGTATAAAGTACATTTCTGATAATTTTGCTAATTAAATTGTTACAGAAAAGTTGCAAAGCTCTGTCTGCCCCATGGGAAGGTTTATTGCTTTTCTGAAGTATTCCAACAAGAAACCAAACTATGAGCACTTATGAAACAACATAATATATAAGGCCCAAAGTTAGATTAGCCAAATTGTTTTGAAGAGGCATCAAATAATTGATCAGGAAGTAAAACTGTGATTATAGAATAAAATCACAGTTGAATTGTAGCAAATAATTGCAAAAATAATTAAAGTCACAAATCCTCCCAGTAACAATGTGAAACAATTCTCTTTAGTGCCCCACAGGGATGGAACTTGCTAGCTTTGATTGGGATTAAACCTGGAGGTAAAAGAAAAGGAAAATTGTGGTCTGGAAGAAATCATATTGCGAACATATCATCCATAAGAAAAAAAAAGTTCCTGAAAAGTGAATTTGGAAGTTAGGTAATTTCCATTTCAAAGGATGCAATTTATTATAGTTCCTTTAATGATTTTTAAAGGAGTCAACGTAAGCTTGAGCTTTCATATATAGATAGATTTCTAGTTCTTAGTTTATTTCTTCTGCGCTATGGTAAAATAGAGCCAGCTTGTTTCACATCTCTAACTGAAAGAATAGGAACTTAATTAAGGGGAAAATTTTGCTTTCAGAAGAATTACGGATATGATTCTTATAAGCAAATGTTGACTCTGTAGGAGTAAAATAACTGTTCTTTTTGCTTCTAGTACTTGTATTCCTCATATACAATGCATTATAATACTCACTACTGGATGACACCCTAGCAGTAGAATGAATTTCTGAAAATACATCTTCAATCCTTTAAAGATTCTAGTAATAAAAACACAACCCGAAACACACAAATACGTTGCTTATGTTCTAGTAGGCCTTCATGTTAGCTATCTTTCTTTTGATGTATATGTTATGATCCAAGTGTCAATATCTATCAATCTGTGATCTCTCAGGTGAAATAAATAGAATTGCCCAAGCAAAGAAGATACCATAAAGAAAGCCTTAAAAGATAATGACATAAACCCCACTCTTGAATGTAAAGCACCTGGTTTTAGACAACAAACTAAACCTCAACTCTTAAAAATTCCAGTGTTTTAATGCAATCATTTTATTAATTCTAAATTATTTATTGAGCTCCCACTGTGTCTTTGGCACTGTGTGTTACATTTATACATAAGGGATTTGTAATTATATTGTGAAAACAAATTATATGTGTAATTATATTGTGCCTTCTCACAATGACACACTAGAATAAGACAAGGTGGTATATAGTTAGTAAAAATTAATGCGATAAATGACTAAATTTAGTGTTTTTTAACTCCATATTAATATATCCCCTTTAACTGAGTAGATTGTACTAATAAATCTCAGTCATTTTAAATTATAGCTAGACAATCTCTGTCTATATTTAATAAATATTAATTTAGTACATACTATGTACAGATATTGCATCATGAGATCAAACAAATATGATGAATAAAGTAAAAAAAAATAGACATAACTTTAGCTCTTTCAGAGCTTATACAATGGAAGGAGATACATACAAGAAAATAGACACAATATAGTGTGATAAGTAATAATGCTGTGAAACAAGACAGTATCTCCAGCTTGAAGTGTCAAGACAGAAAGATGAATAGAAATTCACCAAATAAAGAGGCTAGAAATGTTCTAGTAGAGAATATAGCATATAGCAAATGTGCAAAGTTGGAGAAACAGAAAGGGAGGGAGAGGAAGAGAGAGCAAGAGAGATGGCCTGCTTAATAAATGAAAGAAATTAATTATGGATATTATAGAGTCTGAGCAGAAGGGTGAAAAGAAATGAAGGTGAAAGAAAAAGTAGAAATTATAAGTAAAACATTCAGGAATTGTATCACAAGTAAGGAGCAAATACATGTCTACACAAGTGCGTGCATGCGCGTGCGCGCGCGCGCACACACACACACACACACACACACACACTTTTTTTTTTTTTTAATCCATCTGTCCAGGACAAAAACATTTCCAAGTGGCTGACACCCTATCTGAAATTCATGTTCACAGAAAACAACAGATCACTCTATCATATTTTTTGGAGACAGAGATAGTCCATTAGAAAACTACTAGAGGAACAATGCAGGGACATTGTAATAAAGGTAGTGAACATTGCCTTTTGGTTATATCTACTGAAAAGGAAGAGGTTTTTGTGGAGCAGCACAGAATAGGAGTCAGTCTCCAGAATGGCTGCATCCCAACTTTTCCACACCTCACTCTTATATACTTATTTATACAACAGGAGTTACACACTTGCAGCTGTGAACAACTCATAATTTAAAAGCTGCTTAGAGAAGTGTTTTGACTTTTTTAAAAAAAGATTTTGTTTATTTATTTGAGAGAGAGAGAGTGGGAGCATGAGAGAGAGAACAAGCAATGGAGAGGGAGAAGCAGGCTCCCCACTGAGCAGGGAGCCTAACACTGGGCTCCTTCCCAGGGCTCTGGGATCATGAAATTAACCTAAGGCAGCCTTTTAAATGACTGAACCACCCAGGTGCACTGCAAAGCGTTTTGTTTTAACCACACTGTGATACATTTTTTTCAGTATTCAAAAGTTATTAAATTATAAATAAAAAATCCAGATCCTAGTTTTCTGTAATAAACCTGAAGCTCTGGCAATGCTATCCTTTCATTTCTTCATGGAAGAAACCAGCTGGAGCAGAATAATGGCAGTCTGTGAAGGTAGGGCAAGCAGACATTTAGTTTGCTACACTCATATATCCAGCCTCTGTAGAACTTTGAAACTTTGACCCAGGGTGTAACTTTTATGGCTATTAAGGGCTAACAGCCTCACTGTTACTTTAGGTTTTTACCTTGTCTCCTAGGTTGCTGGCTTGATATCTTCTTTCATTTTGTTTGGAACCCTATCTAACTTTTGGCTATGTTTCTACCATTCATTTTGAATTTGAATTCATAGGTCTTGTCTTTCCACATATTGCCCCAGTGGACAGTTCCTCACACAATCTATTACCACTTGGAAAATATCAAATAATAGCACTCCTCTGCTCGAAAATCTCCATGAGATGTCCATTTCATTCAGAGTGAAAGGCAAAACACTATCATTGATCCATAAGGATCAGTTGTAACATTACTGAACATATCACCAGCTATGTTCCTCATCTACTCTGTTCCAGCCCATTGTTCTCCTGATTGTTCTTCAGCCATGCCAGATATGATCCAAATGCAGAGCCTTTCTGCAGCTTGAACAGTCTTCCCTCAGATATGTTTTACTGTCACCTTGCTCTGTTTATTTCTGACTTTTTTAAAGGCTTACCCTGATTATTTGATTTAATAGAGCAACTTGTTCTGCTCCCCTCTGCTACTCACAAATGTCCTTACTCTGATCCTCTTTTGTAGTTTTTGTTGTCTTGGTTATAGCATTTATTATTTTCAAACCATAGGCTTTGTAGGTACATTTATTTATTATAGGTACATTTATGTTTATTGTTTATCATCTATATTTCTAGAATTTATGCACTGTGAAGGCAAAAATTGATGTATTTTTTTGTTTATTGATCTTCTCAGAGTATCTGGAGCAGTGACTAATATTAGTTGGAGGTATAAATAAATAAGTAAGTGAATGAGTTCCACCTGATCAATAAATGAATGAGTGGCTTAGGATAAAATGTGAAATTTCAACCTTATTCCAAGTTCTAGTCATAAGACTTCTTACATTTACTTTCAGAAAGAACTTCTGTTTTGAAATAATAAATTTATCAACACTATTAAAACAGTGCATTAGTGTATATGTTCTCCCAAAGCCTCATGTTTCTAATCTGGCAAAAAGAATATATTAATGCCTCTGAGGCTTAGTGTGAAGATATAAATGAACAAATGATTATAAGTATTCTTTTATAAGTGTTAGTTGTTACTAATGAAAATAATAGAAGCTAACATTTTAAGCATATGCTGTGCATCAGGCACCATGCTAAGCATTTGTAAATATTATCTCATTTAATCTCATTGAATTCTTATAATAACCTAATGGTACACAATATATTACTGTCCCTATACACTAAGATTTGAAGAAGTTGTTGGCAGAGCCACCACTCAAACTCAGGTTTCTTTAATCCAAATTGTTTTAACTATTTTCTATTCTTGTGTGTTATATTATAAAATAATAGTCTTTTGTTTCTTACAGATCCAGTCTTTTGTTTCTTACAGATCCAGACACACCTATCTCTTTTTGTCTTTTCCTACATTCTTATTTCCTAGTTATTGATGCAGATCTTCCCTAAATGACACAGGAATAGGCAGTCATGCACTAGCATTATATTGAGGAATTGCTAAATGGTGTTGAATTGGGCTAGAAAGTGCAGTAATAACCAAAGGCCCAAGTAAGTGTCTACCAGAGCAGGAAGGCTACATCAGAGAGCATGCAGTGGTTGAACAAATGTCAAATTATAGTATCTAGGTTGAAACAAAGGGAGCAGGGCAACAAAGAATAGGGGGGAAAAAGGAAAGACGATTCTTTGAAATGAACATGGTTCCCTTCAGCTGGAGTGCCTCTTCTAAACTGACCCCATGGAATACTAGTCCACTTTACATAAAACATTCTTATTCTGTACTTACATATTTTAGTGGGAGAAAAGCAAATGAGAGATTGTCATCTGCCCCAGATTCCTGGCGTTTGCATGATTTCCTACAACTAGCAATGAGCTAGAATTGCTGTTCCCTCCACTCAGTTGCATAGTTATGTGCTAAAACAAAAAGAGAAAAAGCGAAAAATGCAATTTGGGCAGTAGTAGTCCTCCAAACCCAGCATTTTTTTAGCCTATATTTCCCAAATGATATTCCAACAATCATAGTAATTTAGCCTGTTCTGTTCTTGATTCTAGTAGAGAGAAAGTGATTATGTAAAAAAAAAAATAGGTATATTGTGCTGTTTGCTGTTTGGTATTGCACTTCAGCAAAGGAGCATCACCAGCTGACAGTAATCAGGCAAGGAAGAGCAATTAGGCAGAAATTGCCCAGATTGTGCCTGAGCTTAATGAAGGTAGAAAGGTGAAGATCACTTGTAGTTTGGTCAGCACACCAGGAGTTCAGTGTACAAAATGTACAACTTATAAAGTATGAAGTATTAGTGAGTCCCACAAATTAAGAGATCACTTTTAAATCTACAGGGAGATCACTTGTTACTTAGGAAAATGGGAGACCAGTTTAAGTACTAGGGACTCTTCACAATATGCCTGGTTTGCTACATATGAGTCAATGGATTAAATGACATACAATGAAGAAGATTACTGCTACCTTCTTAGGAAAATATGTTGAGTGAGTTTAGAGGAATATGACTGCTCTAAAGCAAAATAACCCAGGAAGCAAATCCAGGGAATAGGGACATTATTTGGGTAAGGAAGTGATTTGGTAAGATGAAAGTTTCCTTAAAAAATAATTAAAACTGCAGGAGAAAATATGGTGATGAAAGAGAAAATGAGAAAATATGATGTAGAAAGCAAGTGACCACAGTACTTTGCATTTTAAATGGAACATATAGATAAATCATCTCAGTTGCCAAATGCAGTGACATAGTGCATTGGAAGGAGTGTTTGGAAATCACAGGCAAAGATTTTCAGTAGATTCAACATTTGGTGACTATGAGACCTTAGGCATATTTAAAATCTCCAGTTTTTGGCTTTCTTATTTTTACAATGGAGATAATACACTAAACTTTTGGCTTGTTGAAGTGAGAAATAAATGAGGTGATATTTAAATCCACTAAGGCTGTGCCTGGCAGATAGGAAGTAGTCAAAATGTTGGCTCTTCTTTTCAGTCTCTTGACTCATAAAATAATAAATGGTCTGCTGTTAATAGATTTATTCTTTTTGAATCAAGATAATAAAGTTCAAGCTAGAGGAAATAGGGAAATGTTGGAAAGACATAAAATAAAAAAATAAATTAAAATACTCTGCCTGTTTGTTATGGAGCATATAACTTTTTAGTGTCTTCAAATAATTTCCACTTGAAAATTTTTTAATTAAAAAAGTATCTTTGTATTTACATATTTTATACATTATATACTTAAAATTTTTCCAATAATAAAATAAAATAAAATTGCTTCAATTACCATTCAAATTAATTTCTTATCCCATTGCACTTAGTTTTTCTTTACTTCTTGTTTTTATTTACCTACTCCATTTTCTTCTTTTCTATAATGTATTTATTCTTTCTGAGATACAATAATTTTTAATAAGAAATATATATTTGGTCTCTGTCCCCTTTTCTAGCAAAGAGCTCCTAAAACCCTTGGAATTTCCTAAGTGATCACAGTGATGAAGGCATCTTAATATTCATAACAAACTCCTTATAATCATACCTGAGTTTATGTTAATAAAGTCATTTCTGGAAAGCACTTAAGGATGGGGCTTGTTACCAGGGGAGCCAACCTTGTGATTGGAAATTTGTAACATTCAGACTCATCCCTCTGACATCAGGGAGTAGAGGCTAGAAGGTAAATTGATTGCCAGTGGCTAGTGATTTAATCAATAATGCCTGGGTAATATAGCCTCCATAAAAACCCAAGAGGACAGGATTTACAAATCTTCTGGGTTAGTGAACACATGGAGGTTCAAGGAGAGAGGCTTATTCAGACAGCTTAGGAGCTCTGCATTTTTTTTCTCCCTATGCATTTCTTCCATCTATTACTAAGTAATACCTTTTTTTTTATAATAAATCAGAAATGTAGTGAGTAAAATGTTTCTCTGAGTTCTATAAGCTGTTCTGGCAAATTTATCAAACCTATGGAGGGCATCCTTGGAAACTAATCAGTAGCCAGTGGGTCAGAAGCACAGGGGACAATTTGGACTTGTGATGGATATCTGAAGTAGGGGAGGGGGATCCAGTGGGACTGGGCCCTTAACTTGTGGGATCTCATGTTGTCTTTAGGTAGAGAGCATCAGAATTGAGTCACATTGCAGGATACCCAATAATCCTACAATTTGCACAGATTTGCTCAGTGTGGGGAAAAACCCACACAAAGGAATGGGTGTGAGAATCAGCCCTTCTCATTCTCTCTTCCCTTGAATCATGCTTGCTACATTATTTGTAACATTTTTATTCATATAATCCCTAGAATTTTGGTCTATTATTTCTATTTCCCTTAGTATGGTACGTGCAACAAAGTAGAAATTAAGAAATATTAGCTCTTATTGTTGTTATCAATTTCTCTCTGTATTAGTTATCTATTGCTGAATAACAAATTACTCCCAAACTTAGTAGCTGAAAACAACTACATGTTATTTCACACCATCTGTGAGTAAAGGATGCTAGAACGTAATAACATAATGCCTCTGGCTCGTGGTCTCTGTCATAAGATTGAAAGTAACTGTCATGTCAGCTGAACTGTTGTCTCATCTGAAGGTTCAACAAGGGGTAGGAAAATCTTCCAAACTAGTGAATGTGATTGTTGGCAGATCTTGTTCCTTTCTCATATGACCCTCTTCACAGGGTTGCCTCACAGCGTAGCAGTTGCCTTCCCTCAGAGCAAGAGTCCAAGAAAGAGCAAGAGTGGGAACCCAAGAAGGAATTGTGCTTTTTTTCACAATAATCTTGGAAGTGTCATCCAGTAATATCTTCCATATTCTATATATAGAAGAGATTCAGTAAGCTCAGCCCACACTTAAGGAGACAGGATTACACAAGGACATGGATGTCAATAAGAAGGTAGTAGTCATTAGAAGCTATCTTAGAGACTATCTCTTATCTAAAATTTCCTTTTGATATTTACAACCTTCCTTAATTCAGGCCTTCAGTGTCATTTTAAACTCACCATACCTTAGGACTGCATTCTTAACTCTCTTTAAGCCGCCCTCTTCACTGGCAAAATATTTACCTTTTAGAAGTATTTCCCCAGTGAGGAGGAGAGAAGTTTCTATGACCTTCTGAATTAAATTTTAAAGCCCTAGGACAAAATTGGAGATCTTTGAAAAATCTACCCCTGGCTTTTCCAGCTTCACGTCACTGTCAATATCTCTATTCTCTGCCTCAGAAATTGTCCTGAGGAGCAAGAATGAGCTCAGAAATTGATGATGGCTAATTATATTGCTTTATATATCCCTGTGTTCAAATTAAACAGTTAGAAATACATAGGCATAAAAATCGTGATATTCTTCAGATGAAATCTTACCAGATAATTCCTCTAATCTTGGCAAGCAAGTCAACTTTAAGCATGTAGAAGTCAGTTCCCTGGACATAGCTGCCATTTCAAAGAGGTCAACAAAGTCAGATCTTCACAACAGCAGATACGACTTTAAAAATGTCTTTGTTAGGGATGCCTGGGTGGCTCAGCGGTTGAGCATTTGCCTTTGGCTCAAGACTGATCCCAGAGTCCTTGGATGCTGATTCCAAATTGGGCTCCCTGCATGGAGTTTCCTTCTCCCTCTGCCTATGTCTCTGCCTCTCTCTCCATCTGTCTCTCTCTCTCTGTGTCTCTCATGAGTAAATAAATAAAAAATCTGAAAAAAAAAGTCGTCATTATTTTCTCAAATTTCCTCCATCTTTACTTACACAAAGTACTTTTTTTAATGTAACCATTGGACATACATACAGTATGCCCGAGGATCATTGCTTTTGATAGTTTTAAAAAGAAACATTGAAACACTGGCTCCATATCATACAACCAATGAGTGATAAACCTAGAACCACAAATCAAATGATATATTTATGTTTCGGATCTTCTCTGTTGTATAGCATTGTCTCTCGTATGTCTCGTATGTCTCGTATGTCATTCTGTATCATGTGAAAAACACTCCAGGATTTGGATAGATGCTTCATTTTTTCCTGAGTTTTTTTTCCCCCCCTTAAATCAGTTTAGAAACATAAAAAAATCATAAATATTCCAGCTTGATACCAACTATCTTTTCAATTATTTGTTTTCAAGCCTCCAATTGATGTTAGATTTTTTTTGTCTAATTTGGCTTGTGGGAGGGAAATCATATGTGTTTCATTTGTTTCTATATTGGTAGTGAAATAACATTTGTGAAATATGTTTAAAATTATACAGGTCTGAAATTAACTATAGATTTGACATACAACATTCTGAATTTAACAATTAATTTAGCATACAATACATTTTTTTTAAATTTTTATTTATTTATGATAGTCACAGAGAGAGAAAGACAGAGAGGCAGAGACATAGGCAGAGGGAGAAGCAGGCTCCATGCACCGGAAGCCCGATGTGGGATTCGATCCCTGGTCTCCAGGATCGCGCCCTGGGCCAAAGACAGGCGCCAAACCGCTGCGCCACCCAGAGATCCCAGCATACAATACATTTTTAATAAGAACCAAAGTTGTTTTTTTTTTAAAGAGGCATTTAATCCTACTCCTATCTATGCATGGAGAAAAAGCAGCAGATTGAATAATGAATACATTTACACTGTAAACTTTAAAATCTGTGGTGAATAATACCTATACATTTTTTTCTCTCTTATAGAAGAGTCACAGAGCATCATAAATGTTTTCATTGGATGTTAGTGTACTTAAAGGTTGTCTGGTTGTTTTGTTTTTTAATTTATCATTGTTTCCATTCTCCATTAGTATCTTCAGATAATGTTATTGGAAGGGGATTTCATTTGCTTGGGCCAACATATGACTACCTTTCCAAACGGAACTGGAGAAATTTTAAAAAAAGATCTATGCTTCTTCTTGCTGAAAATAATGTCCTCTGGCCAATCTTTAGTAGTGTAAAGGTATGAGTGTGGGTATGTATATGAATGACTAGAAGCAAAGCTATAGGTAAATCAGCATAAGCTGATGCTCTTATAATAAAGGAATATGTTATTTTCTTTTTTCTACTGGAAAGCAGAGAAGAATTGCTATCAACATAAACATGGTTAAAATGTAATGACATGCAGAGCTATCTCAAGGGGAGTACATCCAGTCTTATCTGTCTATCTCCAGGGGAGTATATATAAACTAAGCATAAATATTTTTATGTGTGGCAGATTTTTAAAGCTAATTGTTAGTAAACCATAGCTCCACAAAACCCTCTAAGGAGCAATAAACTGCTCCAGTATTAAGAGCATTGTAAAATAAAATTTGGCTAGTGTATATAATGTATTCAAAGGGAATGGATGGAAAATATAGCACAAATAGCATGCAGTATTTAGTTTGGTATGAAAATATTTTAAATATGAATTATAGGACCAAAAACTTGGAATCAAAAATGCCCAACTAAAAATGAAAATCATATAATAGCCATCTTTAATACAGGGTGAAAATGAAACTTTCTTTCATTTTTGAAATGAAATTGATAAAATATAAATATATATGTGTATGTTTTTAGGAGTAGTGGGGACAAGATCTCAATTAGCTGAACAGGATTAAGATTAATTTTAAATGCATTGGGAAAAAAATAAATGCATTGGGAAAAGGATTTTCAGAACCCAGATAACATAACATAATCTCTTATCTCATAAATCACCAAAAAGAATAAATCTACATTTTCATGGGTTGTGAGTCTCTTTTCTGGCAAACAGCTACTCAGAAAGAAGAAAATATAAGTATAAACCTTATTTCAATTATTTTTTGTTAAAAATTTGGAAAATTAAACAATACTAAATGTCACATTAAGAAAAATGTAACCACAGCACTTACTAGATGATACGCATAGGTCTTGGTGATGTATTTTCAAGATTATTGTTCAGTATAGTTCATCAGATAGAGCACGTCATAGATTCATGGGAAATAAATCACGTTAGTCATGACTATTAAAATTAACTGAGTTTAGATAGCAAGGACTTTCTCATTTTTGCCTCCCTGTCTTTTATAAATTTGAATTTTATATAATATTCTAAACTTCTAAAATATGGACACTTTATTGTGGTTTGATAACTCTTACTAAATTTTTTTCTGGGTCTAAAATTTAAAAAGCCCCCTGCAGTTGAAGACTGAAGTTCAGGTAACAAATATTTGTAATAGATTATATTAATACATTGTCTAAATACATATTGTCAAATTTACAGCTGGAAATAAAATTAATGGAATGACTACAACAACAAAAAATCTAGTTGTTTTGTACAAAGTCCTTTGCTAAAGGGTTCAGGGGCGGAATATGAAATTTAATGAGTATAAATGTCAAGTCATGCATGTGCAAGGAAAGCTCCAAGCTAAGTTCAACTTAAATGGCAGTGAATTAGTTAACGGGGGTGAAGAGATAAGGATAAATAACTAGAACCAACATCTGAATTCTCATTGCATTATACAGGAACCAAGAAAGCTAATAAGAGTCTGACTTTTACGAAGACCCATGTATTATCCAAAGATATTGTGCTGTCTTGTTTCATGGGAATAGACCACATCTAGGATGTATGATATATAGTTTTGCTGCTTCATTTTTTTTTTCAGAAATGTATAATGAAGTTTAAAAGTTTTCTGTAGACACATTGATGAATTAAGTTTTGCACATAACAAAATCATTATTTCTCAAAATATGCAAATAATTGATCTGATAAGAATTTATAATTTAAAACTGGCCTAAAACAAACAAACAAAAAAATGTTTAGGGGATCCCTGGGTGGCTCAGCCTTCAGCCCGGCGTGATCCTGGAGTCCCGGGATGGAGTCCCACCTCGGGCTCCCTGCATGGAGCCTGCTTCTCCCTCTGCCGGTGTCTCTGCCTCTCTCTCTCTCTGTGTCTCTCATGAATGAATAAATAAAATCTTTAAAAAAATGTTTTAACAATTGTGTTAAAAGTTTTATTAAACAGATTTCTAAAAACATGAAACCACATATCTTGGTGATAATAGTTGAGAGGTGTTTAATTTTGTTTAATTTTGTTTAAGGTATGCGTGCAACATTCCAAAACAGCCTATATGAAACTGAAGTTAATATCTTAGAATGGACCTGTAACACTGATAACCTATCCGAAATGTATTACTATACATATATTCTAAACTAATTAGCATAATGCCAAAGTTTCAATATTCTTTTATAATGATACCCTTACTTGTTTTGTATCTTCTGTAATATGAACAAATGAATCGTGCTTTCATCCTATTCACTGTTCTTTTTCAGACTTCTAGAATAGTGTCTGACCCAGTTGCTTAATAACCACTTGTTGAATGAATGATTGAATTAATGAATGAGATCCTGCTTCCATATTGCCCAGGTGTTGATAAGTAGCCTAGATTTTTAAAAATTTTAACATGAACAGTTTACTATAAAAATTATTAATGATTTATAGGAAATTAGCTAAGAGGGAATAAAAGTACACTAAAGAAAATTCTAGGGCTGAGGGAGAATAGTCAAGAAAGGAACAAACTTTTGGGAAAGTGAATCCACTCTAAAGTTAAGATTCAGACTTTTCGGAGAGAGTGTGATTATAGCCCATCGGTTAGGGAGAATTGACTAGGTTGTCCTAAAGCAGAGTTGGTCGGCATTTCACGGCAGAGAGGCTGGCTGGGATGCCAGAGAAATGCTCTTGGGAGCTGCCTGCTGGAGGTGCTACCAAACTAACTACAAGTCATAACCAGGAGGTCACCAGGAAGCAAGCTAGGGAGTCTCTGGGTCTAGATGTCTCTTGTGATGGACTTCCATTAGTCAGCCAATACTCAATTATACAAAGCACAGAAGAGAAGTGTACTACAGACACTCTGTTTATCTAGGAAGTTAGAAATTAGACTGGCGTTAGAATTTGGGTAGCATCATTTAATTTCTTTTTACTTGATTCCAAAAGAATCTTAGTTGTCTAGTCTTGATTTTCTTGTCTGTCCTTACAGTTCTTTGGAGGATTAAATGAGATAACCTATGCAGATGTCTAATATAGCATCTGACCATAGTAGGCCCTCATTTTGATTATTTTTCCCTGGTTTCCTTACATGGTCTATTTCCAGATTAAACCAGTAATTAGGATATTGCTTCATGCCACCATACCATGCTATACTTAGTAAGAAAAAAATTAAAATGACCATTATAATTCTAGAATAATCCCATTCTTCCTTTACCATCTATGGAAAATATGAGACTTAGTAGCTAAGTAGAAAGCAAGAGGCTGCCTGTGATCTCTATGTAGTGTACTCATTACTACTTACTACTTCTTAACTTTCCAAAGCATTCTATGCCTATAGTCTAATTTGATCTGTAAATCCACTCTTATAGAAATTATGATTGTCATCTGAAACATGAAGAAACCCTATACCCCTAGAACAGCGGGTGACAGGTCACAGCTTGTTAGTAACCATGAAGAAGAGTCAGTGTCATCTGATAGCTGGCTCCATCACTTTGCACAATTATTATGTAATGGAGTGGTATTTCTTTTTTAAAAGTTTTATTTTATTAAGTCAACTGATTAACATATAGTGTATAATTAGTTTCAGAGGTAGAGTTCAGTGATTCATCATTTGTATATAACACCTAGAGCTCATTACATCACGCACCCTCCTTAATGCCCATCACCCAGTTACATGATCCACCCCCACTTCCCTTCCAGCAATCCTGTTTGTTTCCTATAGTTAAGATTCTCTTATGGTTTGTCACCCTTTCTGATTTCGAATTATTTTATTTTTCCTTCCATTCCCCTATGATCCTCTGTCAGAGATTTTTAATCTTTGCAATTTTTTTCCAGATACCTGCTTATCTGTCTTCCTTTGTCATTAGGACTTTTTAAAAATTACATACGTAAGAAAGTCCAACCTGTAAAATAAAGTCAAACTAAACTATTCTGGTGAAGGTAGAAATGTGGATACAGTGACCAATTCACTGGACTTCCTCTTCTCATTTTCTAAAATGGACCCTGTAGGTGAAAGGAAGCATCTTGCAGCTTTAAAGAATCCCATTTCCCTTCACATAATAAAGCATGCTAAAATGCTGTAAAATAAATAGAAAAAAGCACCTGCCAACTTCTGTGGCCCCTTGCCTTACTTGGGTTTCCTCTCTTTGAATTCTGCTTTCGCAATAAAGCAAACTGTCCATCAACTTCAGTATATCATTAAAGATTACTAATTGTAAGTATTGCCTTGGGTTGGCCAGAATGAGATCTGCCTTCTTGTTGCTGAATGCACACTTGTGAGAACAGCCATGTCTCACACACAATATCAAATGAACAAATAATTTAAACGTCCTTTAAAGCCAGAATTGCCCTATAACTGCTTTTGGCCTAAGATGGTATTAATTTTAAGTTGTTATTTTTTAACTCTTACTGTTACCCCTCTTCATAACTCTGTCTGCTTGCTTTCTAACTCCCTAAATCAAAACCTAATTCTCTGAGTGGAATACATTTTTTAAAATAAGTCTCAGTCCTTAAGTGGTTAAGCTGCACCTCTGGGAATTCACAGAACAATATCAGTCATCTTATGTCAAGAAAAAAATAATGTCTAATATTTGACAGAAATAAATTACTTCATATGGGACAGCTACATTTGGTCTGATACTTGTTGTCAGCTTTCACTGGAAGACGAGGAACTAAGAAATAGATTTCATCAAATTCTGAGATGGGAGGAAATGAAATCTTAGCAAAGAAAACAAGTTATGCCTCTGAAATGAATTGTATGAGCGGGAAGATATATCAGGTGAAAAGTGAATGTTAAAATCATTTACCAACAGATGACATAAAACATTTTGGACAGATATTTAAGGATAGAAAGCCCTGATATTACCAGTTTATAAAATATTCATGTATTCAAGAAAACTAAATGATCTCTAGATTTGGGAATTGCTTGTAAACATTCCCCGGTTTTAGTAGTAGTTTTTTTCTTCACGATACTCCTATTTTTTTTTCTTTTCATGAGCTGCCTATTTGATATGGGATTTGAAGAAAAAAAAATTGTAGTGTAAATTAATCCCTTAGCTTGAATGTATCTACAGTAATTTCTCAATGCTTGCTCACCTGGATCACTACAGATTTAAATAAAGGTGCCATATGTACTGTCTTGCATCAATAAGGAATGAAGCATCATATTTGTCAAAAGAGGAGGAGAAGACCAGATAGCTTAGAGGATTAAAGGTGGGCAATGGAACCTTTCAACTCTAAGTCACTTGCCAGCTGTTTGTGGTAGGTTAACTTGACAGAAATCATTACTATCTAAAGGCTGTTCAGTTGTCTCCTTGTTGTCAAAGGCATGGCAGTCTTCATCTACGCTTGTTAGACAGATGTCCATATCACACAAAACCAGTCCTGATTAGCAGCCAGTGAATTTATCCCCCTAGGGCAATATGAAGCTTTCCTACCTCTACCAACAAGGGGGAAAAATGCTGTTTAAGGTGCTGTCCACAGACAAAATGCCTCTGATACTTTATCTATGTCATATCTAAGAAAGATCATTTGGAGATGAATATTCTGCTCTTTTAAGTCTATTTAAAATAGCTGACTCTCCAAAGTTAAAAGACCCTAAAAATGCAGTTTGCAAAATTTAAAGAGATGGACTTTGTTGAGTGCTAATTACACAAAAAACCACACTGGTTTCAGGGAAAAATATATTCCTTGCACTCACTCATTTCCAATCTTAAATTTTAAGCAGAGAATGTTACGTAAATTTAAAAATGTTTAATAAATAAAATATATACAGAAAAGTCCAAAAATGATAAGAATTTTCACAAAGTTAACATGTGTTAAAGAGTATCTTCTTTTTTTTTTAATTTTTATTTTATTTTTTATTTTTTTTATTGGTGTTCAATTTACCAACATACAGAATAACCCCCAGTGCCCGTCACCCAATCACTCCCACCCCCCGCCCTCCTCCCCTTCTACCACCCCTAGTTCGTTTCCCAGAGTTAGCAGTCTTTACGTTCTGTCTCCCTTTCTGATATCTTCATTAAAAAAAAAAAAAAAAGACTATCTTCATTAACACAGAGACTGTGATTAGCATCCTCAGGAAGCTTTCCTTGTGCCCGCTCTTATTTCAGTTCCTATCTTCTCTCAAAAGTATATACATATTTTTTCCATTGCAGTTGATTTTTGAGAATTAATATAACTTATTTCTTAAACAATGCTGTCTGAGTTTAGAGTTTAAAACTTTTTAAATTAGGGATCCCTGGGTGGCGCAGCGGTTTGGCGCCTGCCTTTGGCCCAGGGCGCGATCCTGGAGACCCGGGATCGAATCCCACGTCAGGCTCCCGGTGCGTGGAGCCTGCTTCTCCCTCTGCCTATGTCTCTGCCTCTCTCTCTCTCTCTCTGTGACTATCATAAATAAATAAAATTAAAAAAAAACTTTTTAAATTATAACTAGCAAAATAAAAATATGGGATATGAACATTTGAAGATGAGATATAAAACCTTAAGCCTTGGATTATCCTTGACCAAAACTTATTAAAGTTTATATATTTATTTACAATGGTTTCATGTTGTATTTGTCTGTAGATGAAGGTACCAAAGGGGGTGGGCATTGAATGCAAGGCCTCAGACCATAAGAAAAACGTTACACAGAAACATGATAAAAGAAAGTGAAGTAGAATTAGCCTGTATTGATGGTGGTATTTCATTTCTAACACTTAATTACATTATAATTTTAGGTGGAATATTTAACTCTTCTGGGTTTCAATTGCTTCAAATATAAATGGAAATGCTAACAACTTGCTAAAGTCATTTCTTACTAAGATCTGTGATTCTAGGGAGATAGTTGTAAAACACTTTTTCCACTTTTTACACTCTTACCACCATCTCTACTACAAAGTTGGAGGATTGGTCTCTTTTTATCTTTACATAAGTAGGGGTGGGGAGATGGGGACTTCTCATGAGACCTGTTTTGAGCTGGGGAATACAAGATGTGGGAATGAATCTTTCTTTATGCCAAGGTCACAGCTGAAATGTCTATTTTAGACTATCTCAAGTCATGAGGCAATGCTAACTTTGTCGTTCTTAGCAAATATCTTTGAGAGGTAGGATACAGACTTAATCTTTCACATTATACAGATAAGAAATGAAATCACTGAGCACTCAAGTGATTTATGAAGCAGCAGGTAAACGTTAGAAGTGGAAAAAAAGGAAATTTGGTCTCTTGTCTCTTCTTTCAGGATTCTTTTCAAGGGCTTCCTGTTGCTCCTGGGCCACATAGGCACTTTTGATAGCCACTGGAATGAATATTGCAGAAACTGTATTCTGCAAAAGGTTGAATGTGAAAAAAGACAAAGGGGTTCTTTCTTATTAAGCCCTTGAGCTCTCGTGTTCAGTTTTCCCAATATTAAGTGCATGGACAAACAGCTTAATGGCAGAAATGTCACTGCCAGCACTTTAAAGAGGTTAATCAATACTGAGCCTCAATCAAAATTTTACCATTATGTTTCCAAACAGTGAAGTCCTCATGGAGACTTTTACATATTCACTGAAATGTTTTTAGAACATAGAGGTCGGGCTTTTTAAATTGTTCAAGTGTTGCCAACCATCAGCAGTTCCCTGTAGATTATAAACAAGGAATAGAGCCACTGTCCTCCTATTTGATACTTGTTTTCCCAGAAGAGAGCTGGAGCTGCTGGCTGAAATGTCAGAATAAAACAAGACTTGCCTATTTTTAGCTTCAGCTTATACAGTTTCCCTACTCTTTAATCATGTATCAAGATTTTTATACCAGCCACCTTTTAAGAGGCTTCAAGTTAAGGAGAGCCAAACTCAATAAATCTGGAAGATACTTGAACACAAATTATCGCAATATATAGTAACCTATGTTTTAAAATAATCATTATAGAAACATGCAGTTTTTTTGTTCCCTGGGATTTTATTTTTTACTATCCTAACCAGTGTGTGTGTGACTAGTTCCTTGGTCACAAAATTGAGCACAATGTCAAGGGTTCCACAAAGAATTAGAAGAAAAGTAGAAGGAAAGATGTAAGAGGTTAGTGTCCTAAACGGAAGCTGCATCTCAGACAATATCCTTGCCTCCTGCATCACATCCCATGGCCAGAGAATATTTAAGAAAAGGGAGTATAATCAATTTCTAAACCCAAAGAAGATGTTATATAGGAGAGAGTAACAATTGGAAAAGTTTCAATTACATTGAGATCTCAAGTGATCCAGTGAGAGTACTAAGCTTAGAGCAATAATTAAATCATAGTAATATCTCTTATGTGGGTAGATGATGGTTTGGTGAAAATTTAAGTATAGGTGACATGACAATTTGACCTAGAGGCATAAGTACATTAGATGCTTCACCCATTCATCCAACACATATTTACTGATGCATACTCTGTGCTAATTTCTGCTCTAGATTCTGGGTATAAAGAGAGCAAGTGGTTGTGGATATTGTATGCTATTGGGAGAAAATAAGTAACAACCAAATAAATGTATAGGTCAGACAGTGCTAACTGCCATGAGGGTTAAGGACAGATAATGAAATGATTTTTAGCTCAGAAAGAATATTTGTGGAAGTCTTGTTTGATCATCAGTGTTGAGCAAAGACCTAAGCAAAGTCCAGGAGTGAGCCATGTCACTATAACTGGGGAAAGAATGTCTCTGGCACTGGAATAGAACATGCAAAGTCATTGAAATGGAAATATACCTGGTGTATTTCAGGAAGAATTCAGAAAGCAATAGGCACAGTGAGTGTCCAGGATGGAGGTAGGAGGGACGAAGAACATATAGTAGTACCTTACAGGTTATAACAAGACTTTGCGGTTTTACTCAGAGGAAGGTGGGAGAGTTTTTAACAAGCAAGAAAATTTGTGACCAGGTTTGCCTTTTAAAATAATTTTTCTGCCTGTTCTATGAGACTAGATTGTTGGGTTCCCAGGATAGACAGCAGAGAGACCAGTATAGAAAAACTGGTAGCCTAGGCAATAGATGCTGGTGGTTTTTTGACTAGGTGGTAGCGGTGAGAGTAATTAGATGAAGCTTGATTCTGGGTATATGTCTAGAAGGAGATCTATCTGGTGATGACCATTTGAATGTGAGGTGTGAGAAGGAAGAATCAAGGATGATACCAAGGCTTTTGGCCCAAGGAAGTGGTGGGATGGACTTGGCTATTTCCCACGTTAGAAAAGACTGTGAAAGAAATTGATTTGGGAAGCATGGGAGGGGTAGGGTTCACATGAACTAGGATTTCAAGTTTGAACAACTTAAATTTGAGATTCTACTAGACATCCAATTAGAGATAAACAATCAGTGGCTAGATATATGAATTGAGTTCACAAAACAAGTCATAGTTTTGTAAATTGATGAATCATCAATCTATAGATGGGTTTACAGCCATGGATCTGAGTGAGTTCACCTAAGAAGTAAGCAACATGGTAGTCTAAAATGAAGTTATTTATTAAGAAATCCATAAATAATAGGTTATCTCTAAGCCCTTTGTTACCTTGAAATCTAATAAAAAACAGTCTTATCAATTGGAGATATATTTATAATATATTTGAGGCTTAAGGTCTTGGGAATCATTTCTGTGGCTTATCAAACTTCAGACAATGAGTTATAGCACCATTATCTGGACTTTACAAGAGATCTGGTTAGAGCATTTTTCACTTAGTCTTGTGTACGGAAATAGAACATTGTCTTCTGTCTGTTGTTCTTAACCCCACTTCAGTTGTGTGACATTCTTTCATCCATTCTCAAAAGATTGCTTATCAGATAGTGCACTGCCTTTACAGTGAAATACTGATTAGTTTGTGGGAGTATTTTCTAGAGTTGATAAATCAATGCACAGCATTCCATTTTAAAAGAAAGTTAACTGTCTATGCCAATGCTTTTCTAAGCACACTCCAAATAGCATTAATTTCCAAGGATTAAAATACGTAAAATATTAAGTTAAGCAGATTTCTATACTGCAGGACTTCTCAGGGCCTTTCATAAATTAGTGAGGCTTGAATTCACAGAAAATGAGAGAAGCTATAAGTAATATTTGTCATCTCCAATTGGTCTTTGAATCTTTTTCTTAAAGTACAGTTCTTAGGTCTAGTGTCATAAGGAATAAGATTGTTCAGTGGCCAAAGTGCATAACATTAAGTATTCTTTTATTATACCAAAATTATTCCCATGTTACAGATACAGGAACAAAAGTAGAAGAATTAAAGTAGCTCTCCCAAGACCATAGATCTAGCAGATGGGAGTGATACAGTTTAAACCTAGAAACTTTAAGTTCACAGTCAGGTCACCAAGTTACTGGTTTTCAGAGTGTGGTCCCTAGACCAGAAATATTAGTATCACCATGGAAGTTATTAGAAATACAAATTCAGTCCCATGAATCAATACCTGTGGAGATGGGAGATGGAACTCAGTACTTTTGCAAACCTTCCATAATAGTTCTAATACTGCAGTATAACAACTCCTAGCTTAAGTCATTGTAATAAATTGGAATAATACTGTGTATGGTAGAGAAGTCTAAGGTAACTGGGTTAAAGAAAATAATCGCCTATTCTAAATTGGAGATCTTTGCTTTTATTATAAATCAGAAACACTCATGGAATTTTCATTTTTTTTGCTTATTTTATTTAAATTCAATTAGTTAACATATAGTATATCAGTTTCAGATGTAGAGTTCAGTAGTTCCATTCATGTAATTCTTAAAACATCCAGATGACCCTCCAAAACCTGACTATTCTTAGGTGAGGTCAAGTATAAAAGCTACAGATGATTTTAATGCATTATCAGAACTGAGATAAGAGGAAGGATTAATGGGGGACAGTCATTTGCTATTCTATGTCAGTGCTTCCCCAGATCTTATGTGCTTGGGAATACCCAGCAGATATTATGAAAATTATATATCAATCCACTAATTCTGGGTTGATGCCTAAAATCTTACATTTCTATCAAGCTCCTTGATGCTGATACTATGTCTAAAGACACACATATTGGGTAGCAAGGATTTAATTTACCCTTATAATTTCTCACTTTCTCACACATTGTTTTGCATTTAATGACTGTAAAAATAAAAGCTTGAATTTATTTAGAAAACTGCTCTAGAGGAATTCTAAGTATTCTAGACACAATGTGTTAGCAATTTAGCTGTTTTTTCCCCGTTTCACGGTTGCTGATCAACCATCTTGGTCTGCCTAGGACAGATTAGGAACAAATGCAAAGCATTCAGTGTGAAAGAGAATAAATCCCAAACAGACTTTGATGATTTTATCATCCTGCAAGTGTATGTACTTCCGTCTGTTATGGAGGGACACCTATCCTAAGCTAGAAATACATTCTAATTTAATGACTACTCCTAGTGTTACACCATATGTAGGAAGATGTGGGAGTGAACGGGTTTACAGAAGAAGGTTACCCAGCAATCTCAGAATATCTTACATCTGTCTAATATTCACAGACTAACTGGTAGGTAGAGCCACAATTTGAAATCAAGCCACCTGGCTTTCAAGCCTTCCGTCTTAACTTGTATCATAGGCCAACTACTCCTCTAATGCCTTGAAGTAAATTTTCTCCAAAATCAGGTGAACATAGTTCAAATGTGTTAATCACTGAACTTTATAATTTTTATTAATTTTCACCTCATCCTTTAAAGATTATATTTTGGAAGTTGTTATACATATTTTAAATAAATATAGGAAATGTTTGGTATATATACACAAAATATTTCTAGTAAGCACGATCCAAAAAGTATGGAAACCACCACCACCTGTGAACCATTTCCTCCCTTCCCCCTCCTCTTTCTGTCTCTCCCTCTCTTTCTCTCTTATGTATGTACATGTGTGTGTGTGTCTGTGTGTGTATCACGATCCATCCTACTTCTAAGGCTCTTGTTTAGGAACTTCATTCATTGGCTTTGCCTAAGTTCTATAAGTTGCTCAAGTGGCAAGCTGATAAATGAGTGTATCTTAACATCAAATTTTAAATATTGGAAATAGAATAAGTTCAATATTAAAATAAATTCTGGCCTATTTTAAGATATTTAGTAAAAATTTGTTTAATATTCTGATATCCTATCTCTATAAGCTCTTGAGACATTTCTAAGAGTTTTAGCAACAGAATGAGTTTGAAATCCTATACACAGAATCAAAATTTGAAATAACCCCAATAGGAGGCAAAACCCTTGAAATATATACATTTCAATATTTCTACATTTTAATATATATTTCATGTATGCTAGAAACATTTTAGAGAATAATTTAAATTGTAATTCCTCAAATACTTCTTCAAAATCCAGATTCTATTTATTGCTGCAGAAATTTTCTACTAACACATCAAGGCGTTATTTGATCTATTTGAAAAAATGCATTGTAAATTTGAGCAAGCTAAAATATTAATTGAGAGTATCCTAAAATGGATTTTCAATTAAATTCTCTATTTTTTTCTGTGCAGATGATAAAAATTACATTATTCAGTATGACCATTTTTTAAAGTTCCTTTAAACATCCATCACTTAACCAAATAACAGGACAGTTCCACTAGAATAATTTTCAATGCTGGGTTAAAATGCTTTTCTAGAAAATTAGGGCCTTTCTATTCAATAGCAGCGAAAACAACAACAGTACTTGAGTACTTAAAAGGCTCTACGCTGTGTGTTTTGCATGGATTTTCTTAATTACTATTCATAACAGAGCAATGGTCCATCCAATCTGACCACATTCTCCTTGACACATTTGTTGGTCTTGGCTTTTGTGGCACCCCTACTCCCTCATTTTCCTTTCCTCTGAAAGCAACATCTTAATGTCTTTTTCAGACTCCTCCTCCTTCCTCTACCCAAACTTTTAATTCTAGAATGCCTATATGGCTTAAGCCCTTCTGGTAGATTGAACAGTGCCACCAAAATGATTTGTCCAATGTTTAACCTTTAGTACCTGCAAACATGAAGTTCTTTGGAAATAGGGTCTTTGCAGATGTAATTAAGGTAGGGATTTCAGGTTGATATTGTCCCAGAAATAGGGTGGATGCTAAATTTAATTACTATTGTCCCTATAAGAGAATAGAGAGGGAGACTTAAGACAGTGAGGGGAAAACACACACACACACACACACACACACAGGAAGAAAGAGGCAGAGATTGAAGTTACACTGCCATGAACCAATGAATGTCAGGGACCACCAGAAGGTAAAAAGGGGGAAGAAATGGATGCCCTTGGAGAGAGACCACGACCCTGCCAACACCTTCACTTTTGCCTTCTGGTCTCTGAAATTATAAGAGAATAAGCATCTATTTTAAGCTGCTCAATTTGTCGTGACTGGTTATGAGAACCTTGAGAAACACCCCATGCCTCTACTTTTTTTTCTTCTTTTTGTCTCCAGCTTCTCTGACCTTACATACCCAGTGTATGCTAAAGAATTAGAAGTTCAACGTAAGATATGAGCCCTTCTCATGTGCTTTAGATATCTATCTGCTTTGTGTTTCTACTTGGCTGTCTTAGCACTCAAAATTGAAATGTTTCCAAAAACTCTTAATTACTAAATCTCCCAAAAAGAAAAACTAGTTTATTATGTCTTATTTATATCTGTTTGTCATGAACATCTCCTCAAGTGTCTAGAGTAAACTAGAATCATTCTTCATTTTCTTTTGTCTTAACTGCCCCTACCCCGTACCTAATTTGTGAACACTCTTATGATTTATAACTCAGAAACATTTCTCAAATCATTTCTCCTGATCTCCATTTTTTACACATATTTTCTGTTTTTATTGCATCTGTCTTCCCTTATTGGTTTTCCTAGCTTCTTATCCCTCTTATGAGGCTCTTTTATACACATGAAACCAAAGAAATCATTTAAAATATAAATTAGATAATGTTGTTACCCTGCTGAAAATCATAAAATGACTTTCTTTTGTACTTATTAGAAAATCCATAGTTTTCGTCATTGTCCTATATGGCAAGGGCTTTGCTTATTTTGTACTTTTATTTTTACTACCCTATCTAGGTAGAACTACTCAAACTTGCTAGTTTTTACATAGCACTTATCACAATATGCATTCCGATGCTCACATTTTCTTATCGTTTTTTATTCACTAGATTGTAAGCTCATGAAAGTTAATGTGTCTTCTTTTTTATTCACCAACAAATTCCTGGGATCTAGAAGAGTGCTAGCACTCTGTAGTAATTTTGAAATGGATGAGGAAGATCTATATTACCTTCATATATCTGTCAGGTTCTCATAGAGGCTATTTAATTCCAGAATTTCAACAGATAGTGTTCCTGAAAGCTGCCTACCTGTGTCATTAATCTGTATTTTTATTAGTATTTGGTACTTATTGAACACTTACTTTGTCCCAGGTACTGTGTTAAGCTCTTTGTCTATATAATCTCATTTAAACCTTATAATAACCCAGGGAGGTAGAGAGTTGAATCACTTCCTCCTACAAATGAGAACTCTTATGCTCAGAGAAATAAAATAATTTGCCCAAGACAACACATCTCATATAGGCAAAGTCAGGTCTGTGGCCATAGATTCCAAATTCATTGTGACTATGTCATTTTCCAGGAAACTACTTCAAGACTTCAGTAGTCTTTTCAAAGCTCTTTTTTTAAACATTGACTTTCCTACCATCCAAAGACAAACTATATTCAAAATTAGACAACAAGACAATATCCTAATATTATTGTAGCATTTTCCTGGCAAGTCTTAGCGTTAGGGTTGATAACTTTATTTCCTAGGAACTGCTTTAAAGGAAATTCTTAGTTGCAAAATATTTTGCCGTGATTATCCTTTAAATATAGGGCTACTCACTCACTGATTTTGTTCAGTATATATCAGCATAACTATTCAAAAATAGATACAAATGGAATGCATTGAACCTCAATGACCAAAGCAGTAATGGCAAAATTTGGATTCAGCCAAATTCTTTAATTGCCAAAAGTCCCAAGTTGTTTTTTGTTACATAGTTCTGTTGACATATTTGCTTAACTCCTGTGGGAGTTAATTTTATGTGTCAATTTGGCTAGACTATGGTACCCACTTGTTTGGTGAAACACAAGTCTAGATGTTTCCTTGAAAGTAATTTTTAGATATGATTAACATTTAAGTCAGTGCTGTTTATGTAAAGGAGATTACCCCTCTGTAATGAGGATGGCCCTCTTCCATCAGCTGAAGGTCTTAAAAGAAAAAAAAATCAAGGTCCCCTGAGGAAGAAGGAATTCTTTATCCAAATGTCTTGAATTCAAGATTACAACCGTCCTCCATTCTTCTCTGGTTCTCCAGCCTACCTTGCAAATTTCAGACTTGTCAGCTTCCATAATAATGAGCCAGTTCTGTAAAATAAATTTTTCTATTTATCTATACATCCTATTGTTTCTATTTCTGTGGAGAATGCTAACCATGTAACACATATGTGAAGGGAAAGCTTCTAATAGTTTTACTTTTCTTTTTATTTTGTTAAAGCAGTCACAAAGATACAGTGAGTTTCCAGAAGAAGAGAAATATAATTCACCTCTTGATAGGGAATGTCAAAGTTCTGGGAGAGCATGGCAACTCCCAAACTGGTGATTTTTCCAAGGTCATTTTTGCAAACTGCAACCTGACACATGCCCTGATTTGTGATATTACCCTCTGTTATTAAACCAAAATACTTCAATCTTTTTCTCTTCTTCAAAATTCTACCTCTCAGCACTTCACATCCTTGATGTCACTTATCATCAGTGCTATTTGACATTTAAGAATCTTTTATACATTGTGCTTTGTAACCAGAGTTCATAGTAGTTTTTTTAAAAAAGATATGGAATCTGGAATTAGGCAAGGTTCAAACCCATTAGGTACCTCTTGAGACAATTAATGCATCTCTCTAAGCCTCAGTTTTCTTGTCTGTAAAATCGTAATATCATAGCACCATCAGATGGTACTGTTATAAAATACAAATGAGGGAACATTCATAAAGAACTTTTGGGGCACACCTGAGTGGCTCAGTCAGTGAAGCATCTGCCTTCAGCTCAGATCATGATCCCAGAGTCCTTGGATTGAGCATGATGTCTGGCTTTCTGCTCAGCTGGAAGCCTCTCCCTCTGCCACTCCCCCTGCTTGTGTTCTCTTCTCTCTCTCAAATAAATAAGTAAAATTTTTAGGGGGGAAAAAGAACTTTTTGTAATTGTACCTAACATTTGTTGATCACTTTCTCTATATGAGGCTGGCTGCTGTATTCATCATGTGATTCAAACACATAGCAACAGAAATCATTAATTATCCCCATTTGATAGGTGAGAACCTTGAAATCTGTGTCATTAATTGTTCAGTTAAGAGTCTAAGAACAATCTAAATCTAGGAACAATATAAAAGCTAAATCTTGATTTCCTAGGTTATAGCTCATTATTCTTTCACCAGATCATGATGTTTCCCTCTTTTTATTCTCATTATTGAGCCTACTATTGTGTCTTGCCCATTGTTGCTAAAGAAGACCTATTAAATAAGTGAATATTCAAATATTTTTTCAGCTTTATTGAGGTATCATTGAGAAATAAAATTGTAAGATATTTAAAGTATACATTGTGATGATTTGATACATTGTGAAAACATTCCCTCTAATTAATACATTCATCATCTCATATATATGTATATTTTTTGTGAGAATGTTTAAGTTCTACTCTCAGAAAATTTCAGTTGTATAATACTGTGTTAACAATGTTTTACATCAGATCATTAAACCTATTCATCTTATAACTGAACATTTGTGTGTTTTTACCAACCTCTCCTTATTTTCCTCACTCCCCAGCCCCTGACAAAAAACTTTTCTACTCTATTTCTATGATGTTCTTTCCTTGTCTTGTTTTCTTTTCTTTTTTTTCTCTTTTCTAAGATTTTACATATGAGTGATACCATGCAGTGTGTGCTTCTTTTTTTGATCTGGCTTATTTCACTTAGCATAATGCCTCAGGATCTATCCCTGTTGTTGCAAATGGCTGGATTTTCTTCTTTTTCATGACTGAATAATATCCCATTGTGTGCATGTCTATGTGTGTGTGCATGTGTGTATATCTCACATCTTCTTTATCAAGTCATCTGTTGATGGACATTTGGTTTGTTTTTATATTTTTGGCGTTGTGAATAATGCTGCATTGAACATGGGTGTGCAGATAGCTCTTTGATACACTGCTTTCATTCTCTATGGATAAATACTCAGAAGTGGAAGTGTTGAATCAATGAAAGTTGTAGTTTTAATTTTTTGAGGGATCTCCATATTATTTCCCATTTTGGCTGTGCCAATTTACATTCCCACCAACATTACACAGGGGTTCGCTTTTTTTCCACACTCATTCCAACACTAATTATCTCTTGTCTTTCTGAGGATTGCCATTCTAACAGGTGTGAGGTGATATTTCATTGTGGTTTTGTAGTTCCCTGATAATTAGTGATGTTGTGGATCTTTTCATGTACCTGTTGGCCATTTGTATGTCTTTGAGAAAATGCCTGTAAGCTTCTTGTGCTAATTTTTTAATTAGATTGTTTGGGCTTTTATGCTATTGAGTAGTATGTGTTCTTTCAAATCTTAATCATCAATTACAATTCATGTAGATCATAAAACCAACCAGTGTGATTTTTGTATTTCAGATTCTAGTAGATGATTTAGAAGGTTTTTTTCCCAAAATTTTATTTAAATTCTAGTTAGTTAACATATAGTATAATTGGGACACATGGGTGGCTCAGCAGTTGAGCATCTGCCTTCAGCTCAGGGCATGATCCAGGATCCCCTAGATTGAGACCCACATCAGGCTCCCTGCATGGAGCCTGCTTCTCCCTTTGCCTATGTCTCTGCCTCTCTCTCTCTCTGTGGACTTCATGAATAAATAGAATCTTAAACAAAACATATAGTGTAATTTTGGTTTCAGGAGTAGAATTAAGTTATTCAACACTTACATATAAGACCCACTACTCAACAAAAGTGCCATCCTTCATGCCCATCACCTGTTTAGCCCATCCTCACCCCCACTCCCCTCCATCAACCCTCAGTTTGTTCTCTGTAGTTAAGAGTCTTTTAGGGTTTGCAATGCAAACTGGAGCAGTGTGCACTCCAGTTTCCAATGCACTCTGGAAAACAGTATGAAGGTTCCTCAAAAAATTAAAAATAGAACTCCCCTACAACCCAGCAATTGCACTACTAGGTATTTACCCAAAGGATACAAAATACTAATTCAAGGAGGTGCATGTGTGCCAAGGTTTATAGCAGCATTATCAGCAATAGCTAATTATGGAAAGCCAAATGTCTATCAAATGATGAATAAAGAAGATGTGGTATGTTTATATGTAAATATATACATATGAATAATATATATAATACATATAATATAAATAATGGAATATTACTTAGCCATCAAAAAGATTTAGAGGTATTTTAAGAGAAATTTTGTTTATCTTAAAACCTGATAAATTTCGTGAAATGAAAATAACTAGCTGTTGTATACATGTTTGGTGTTGCCAAGGGTCTTCAGTAATGAAAACTATTTACTCCAGGCTTGTCAGTAATACATGATATCTTATAGTTATTATTGGAATTATAAATTTTACTATTATACTTTTTATTTTTTATGAACCAATACTTTGCAGCAGACAGATCTATTATACAGATCTATTATACACTCTAGCTATTGTGCTATACTTAAAGTAAATGGCACAATATGTGGTACAAACAAAAAGTTCTAAAATCATTGTGGTGATGGAAAGATTTAAGTAGTTATCTCAAATTTTACTTGCTCTGCTAAACTGGATCCTGAAACTTTGAAAGGGTAAGGTGTTAGTATTCCAAGATACTAGAAATAATTTTGACTCCAAATCAACTTGAAATCTTTCAACCTAGCTGAACTATGTTGTATGTGAAATGTGTAAGATGCTCAGATGATGTCTAAGGATCTTCAAAGTTCTAAAATTTTAAATTAAAGATAAATAATGTTTAACTACAGTCTAAGTCAAATCCCCAGGTTTTTTTGTTTTATTTGGTCAACATAGCATTTTCAAATACATGAAATTATCTTTTATTTTCTTGATGTTTACAGACAGTGAGACTTTCTTTTTTTTTAATTTATTTTTTATTGGTGTTCAATTTACTAACATACAGAATAACCCCCAGTGAAACTTTCTAAAACAAAATAAGAAATACAATCAATCCTAAAAAAGTAGTGAGAAGACTGACAAAATCGTACTAATAATTAGACCAACAGCACCAATTGATTGAAATGTAATACTTAGTTCTCCTGCTATAGAAAGAATATGCCTAGGCCATGTTAATGCTAGGCCCATTTTACTCACTAATATTAACATTTTTATCCCTCCATTAATAAGAATTTGAGTCTCCAATTCTGAACAAACCATAGTCTTTCCTTCATCATTTCCTTTCATTCTAAGAAAAAATAGATCCATCATAACATAGTATATAATGTCATAATATTGAACTTCAAGGGATATAGACTTTTTTTACACATTGAAATGTGGGTGTAGGAAGTGTACTAGTAGAGTTACATCAATAGTTTAGAGCTGTAGAATATAAAATAAAATTATTTCCCTAACATAGGTAAGTGAAATAATAGAAAAGTAGTATATAGATGTATTCTAATAATATGGCAGATGAGATAATCAGAGAAGTCCTTTTATAATAAAACATCTAGATCTTTCTTGGAAATGGAAGTGACAGCATATATTATTAATGTATTGCTGGGCTTGCACAAAGTAACAGACACCTTTATGAGCCACCTCTACCAAACATATAATAAATATCATAAATCTCAAACCAGATTCATGAGGATTGGATAGATTTAATCTAAAGCAAAATGCCTAAAGCAGTGCTCATTTCAGAGAACTAAATCTTTTTTGGAAGAATGTTATTACTGAAATATAGTTGACATACAATGTTAAATTAGTTTCAGGTGCACAATATAGAAATTTGATAATTTTCTTGTAATGCTCACCAGGATAAGTGTAATTACCATCTGTCAGCATATAACATAATTATGATATTATTGACATCTTCCATGTTATATTTTTATTTTTAAATTGATGACTTGTCTAATAAGTGGAAGTTTATACCTTTTAATTCCCCTCACTTATTTTGCCCTTTCCTCAACTCCCCTTCCCTCTGACAACCACCAGTTTCTTGTCTGTAGTTATGAGTCTGTTTCTGTTGTTTGTTTGTTCATTTGTTGTGTTGTTTTTGTTTGTTTGTTTGTTTGTTTGTTTGCTTGTTTTTTACTTCAGGAAACTAACTCTTTGTCCTGCAGCAAGGCAGGGCAAATGAAACTGAAATTATTTTTTAAGTGATATATAAGGTCCAAAGCAGGTCACCCCAAAACAGGCCACTTTGGCAATTGAGACTATTTTGATTTATAAAGCCATCAAAACACAGCAGATTCAGTGAAGGCTCCTTATCTCCCTCTCAACTGGAGATTTAGGTCTAAATCTAAAAAATTTAGATAAAGAACCTGCTCTAGGAGGAGTACTATCACTGTTAGATATCTTCATTATGACAAGAACTAGGTACAGTATACAGGGATGAACCTAGCAAGACCTATTTAATTAAAGTCCTCTCTTTGTCCCATTGTTAATGAGTGGCTCAAAAAACATTTGTTTACCAAACTTCTGTTCTTTTTCATTCTTCTATAATCTACATTCTAGATTATATTCTTTCCCTTTGAAGTCCCAGACCCCTATTCCCTTCTTCCTTAGTTCAGAATAACACATATCCCTTGTTTTGCTTGACTGTCTTTGGAATTCCCATTTTTATGTGGACTCCGCCATGCATATGCTATTAAATACGATTTTCTCCTGTTAATCTGTCTCATATCAGTTTGCTTCTTAGTCTAACTAGAAGGATCTTTTTTTTTTAAAGATTTTATTTATTTATTCATCACACACACACACACACACACACACAGAGGCAGAGACACAGGCAGAGGGAGAAGCAGGCTCCATGCTGGGAGCCTGACGTGGGATTCGATCCTGGGTCTCCAAGAGCCACCCAGGCTGCCCTAACTAGAAGGATCTTGAAGGGGAAACGAATTCTTTTTCGACAGTAGATACCTTCAAAAGTACACTCAAGTGATACCAAGAAAATTGTACTCATTAACTTCTAGCAGAGTAAACACAGAGAAGGAAGGAAGAAGGAAAGAATAAACATAAACTCGGCTTAAAACAGAAATTTATTACCTCACAATTCTGGAAGCTGGAAGTCTGAAATCAAAGGGTCAATAGAACTGTCTTTCTCTGAAGGCTCTAGCAGAGATTTCTTTCTTTGTGTCTTCCAATTTCTGATACTCCAAGCATTTCTTGGCTTGTGGCTGTATCTCTCTAGTCTCTGCTTCTGGGGTCGCATTGCCTCCTCCTTTTCTGTCAATTCTCCCCTGCAAGTGTCTATTATAAAATAATTGTCATTAGATTTAGAATTCACCTAGATAATTCAGAATGATTTTGTCTCAAGATACTTAAGATTTTGTCTCGAGATACTGCAAGGAATCTTTTTCCAAAAAAGACAAATTCACTGTTTCTGAGAATTAGAATGTGCACATATCACATTGGGCCACAATTCAATCCAATGCAAATTTAGTTTTTTTTTTTTTAATGGTAGTCTGAATTGGTTAAGAAAAAGAAAGATATTATATACACATTCTTTTTATCATATTTTACCTCATATGTCCAAGTTATCAAGTTGAGAGTTCTGGGTTAGTTTTATGAACAGGCTATTTGAAATGTGTAAGATAAAATGTAAAAGAGAAAGTAAAAGTTTAATAGTGCCTTGGTAGCAGTCACAGACACTGCAGTTGCCTATCCAGTTGCCATTTTTACTTTCATTTTTTGTTCACAGAGCCTCAACCTTGTTCAGGACAGCAATGTGCCCAGCACAGTGGATTGAATGATAATTAGGATAAATCACATATGACCATCCTTTGATTGATATTAACTTGTGTCCCAATTCAGGATACCCTGTTTCCCAATTCAGGACACCCAGTGATGTAGTTATGACCAATAGAATATAAATAACCTTTTTTTTTTTTCAGTGTAAAAAAAGATTTTCTTCTCTGTTAAAAGGAAAATCCTATTCTTTTTGTTTCTTCTTCTATGTTCAGATCACTGGTGTAAAGATAGATGTGAGGTTGTGGCATCTATAATATGACTCAAATCTAAGCCCAACATAAAAATTCAATGACATCAGAGCAGGAAATTGTGTGTCTTCTTTTTTTTAGATTTTATTTATTCATGGTAGAGAGAGAGAGAGACAGAGGTAGAGACACAGGCAGAGGGAGAAGAAGGCTCCATGCAAGGGAGCCCAATGTGGGACTGGATCCCGGGACTCCAGGATCAGGCCCCGGGCCGAAGGCAGATGCTAAACTGCTGAGCCACCCAGGGATCCCCAGAGCAGGACACTGTTGCACAAATACCATAATTGCCTTTTTCAGACTTCTTCAAAGTGAGATAATTTCATGTCTATATTACTAGAGCAAGTGTTAGATTTTCTATTACTCGAAAACTAAGTATATCTACCTAAAATTGCAGGTGATGACTTTTCCAATGATCTTCATTTCTCCACATTTTTTATCTATATGAAACATCTAATACCTTCATGGTCTTTTGTTGTCCAGATTCACTTTTACAAGGTCAGATACTAGAGGAAGCATCTGTTATTCAAAATTATTTTCAGTACTTACTATTATCTATCCACTAGAATGAGGGAAATTATTTGTTAGGGCCTTCTTTATACTTCTCACTTTCCTTTAAATAGTTGTAAAATATTGACATATTGTTGCTTTAATTGTGAAAAGAAAATTAAATCTACAGGAATTAAAGTTTTATTTTCTGTTTCTCTTCTTTTTGTTTTCTAAGAAATACAATACTGCTGTTTGATACATACCTGCGCCCCCCAGATTTTTGATATATGAGACAATGCTTAAGAGCTGTCACATTATCATATGTATCTGATGTATTTTCCTGGCAAATACAATGTTGACAGAAACAATTGACACCTAACATCTAAAATATAAACCGCTCTTCAGATTATTGACTTATGACTCTGAGAACAGCCTTCAATGGCACTGACAATCACAACCTTGCTCTTTAAAAAGTATCTTTTTAAATGCCACAACTTGCTCCTGTAGAGATTTTGGGAGGTTTACCTGATGTTGATGTGTAGTTCGGACACAGAAGATTGTGCATCTCATGATCCACAAAGGACCTTTGCTGGTGTTCTCTATGCATTTATAGTTTCACTGAAATTAATCAAAAACATCTGTGATTCCATTTTTGGTCACTATTTACTTCAGAGTGTAACTGAAACACATTATCATGTTATTAAAAAGTTATGGTGATATGGTGAGTTAGGCAATACTATTTTGTATTTTCAAGCAATTATATGTCTCACCTGGAGACAGCAAATAGCTTCACAGAGAGAGATATCAAATTAGCAATGACTAAATCACAAACAATACAAATGCCAATGGACTCAGACTGATACATTTTACTTAAATACTACTTAAATTACAATTAACTTTTTGAATATTTAAAATATGCAACATCCATTTGGTCTGATCTCAAGAATTTAAAAATTAACTATTTTGTAGAATTCTGAAAAAGAGGCTTATTGTGTCTAACAAGCAATAATTTCACATATAATAAATTCAAATATGCTGTTCAATACATATACTCCAAATGTCCCATAAACTGACTCTGCACATATACATATTTACATATTTATGTGTAAATATGAAATTACAAAATGTATTTTAAGACATCCCATCATTTCTCAGAGCTTATGTCCTTGAAAGCCTGGCATTAAAGTTAGGGTATGTACATTGTGCATGTTTAAATGAAGAGATTTCATCTATTTAAAAAGAGAAAATTTCTTATTCTATTTATTTCTAGGATTCCTCTCCTTTGAGAATATTCCCAAACTAGGAAACGGTGTTTAAATTCTGTTACTGCAACAAAGCTATCTCCAGTATTGAATACACAAATACACATATTTATGAACAATCTCCAGTATTGAATACACAAACACATATTTATGAACAATTATTTATAAACCAATAAATTACCTACATCTAGACAGAGTCAAAATAGGCTTTGGAATTCAAATTCTACTTTTTTTTATTCAATAACTGTATCTTCTAATACCTATATGCATATACATATATGCATATACAGCATTCAGAAAAAAATATTTGACATTCCCAGGCTTCAGTTTCTTCATAAGTGATGTATAGAATATTGATATCATCTCTATCCATTAGGAATCCTTCAGGTTTAAGTGGCATAGTCACAGGCAACTCAATTCATAATTTATGCTATATCCCAGGATCTGTTCTTCTTCCCAACTTCCTCTGGGTAAGGTCCCTTTTTCTGCCTGGCTGTAAGAGAGTTCCCAGTTGCTTCAGGGATCCAAACTTACAGACTGTCATGTGATAAGAAAGAGGAAGAATCTTGGTTATAAAATTCCACCAAAAATTATGTTCCCCTGGCCATGACTTAGTCAGAACCTCATTCTCAAGACAGTTTATATAGCCAAGTGATTAAGCTGGTAAAAAGTCAACCCCAGAAGAACTTGGGGAAAGAGGATAGTACTCTGTAGGAACTCTGAAGAGTTGCTAGAAGGAAAAATAGTAAAATACGCTGGTCAGAAAAACCAATAGTTGTTTATCATAATTATTTAGACTGATTCTTGTAAGGCTTAAATATTTTAAGTTAACAGAATGCCTACATGTTGCCCAGAAATGGTAAGTATATTCAAGTTTATAGTTATTAACAATATGTTGACACTATTTATGACTTCTGAAGTCATTTTATATATTTTATCATACCAGCACAAGGTCATATAGCTAACTGTCCAGAGAACTTAGACTTACACCAAGTCTTACAACTCCATCAAACCATAGGTGTCTAGTCAGGTATCCTGTGGATGTGATAACATGTGTTTTAGCTCAGTGATTTGTAAAGCATTTACTACGTATTGCATATCTGTGAGATAAAAAATGAGCCAAAGGGACATTGTGGACATTTTCCTTCAAATGAGGCAATCTTGTTCACCTCATTTTAGCAGTTCCTCCTTCCTTAATCTACAAAATTGTGTTTAACGTGTACTTACTTCCCTTCTGGATGAGATGTAACACAAATGAAAGACCTGTGTTTGCTAAGCCCTATATGATGGCACTTGGGAAAAATGAAGTCCAGGACAGTTCAAGTGAGAAAATATGAAACAGAATTTCAGAAGCAGTAAATTAGAATGGGTAAGCATAGGTAAGAGTAAGGGTAAAGAAAAAACGTCCTAAGTATTTATGAAATCTTTTTAATCAGTAATCCAGTAGGAATTCCATTAACTATAATGCTAATGAATCTAGCTAAGGAAATATCTATCTGGGCTTCACATCTTAAAATTAAAGATGATGAGAAACAGGTAAGAAGTCACTGTATAACTTTTGCCATCTGACTCAGAAACTTAATGTCAGTCCTTATCAGAACACAGACATCTGTGCAACTATCCTATTTATAGAGCATAGATGTGGTTTTCAAATGCTGGAATTCATCTCAACTCTGTATTCATATACTCTTTTTGAAATACAATAAACAGGACAGAAAGCCTCCCAAGGGTATGTAGGATAAAGGGTACATTCTGAGTGTGGCACATTGCTTCTGAGGAGCTTTAGGTTCCATAATCAAAGAATTCAGGCATGAAAAGAGACAGGGAGATTCCAATAACAGTGTGTATTTCTGGCATTTTGCTGATTGTAGGACCAGAGAATAGTGGTAGGAGAAAGCCCAACCTCAATATGGTATATAGTTGCATTAGATGCTGGAATTTAGCATGTCATGCTGCCCTCCAAATGCGTATCTGTAAATTATGTTAACAGTTGTCCAAGTGAAACTTTTAGCAAAACTTGGGGGTAAACCTACTCTATTTGCTGATGAATGGGAAGCTGGGTAATTTCACCTCATTTGTCTCTTCCTTCCTTAACAACCAACACCTCTACTACTCTGATATCAGGCTGCATCATGATACAGTTCTACCTTGGCTCATCTCAGCTAGTCCCATGACTAGTTGATGGCCCCCAACTCTTAGTTAGAAATTAGTTCCCACACTAGCTTCTACCATAAATTCAAAATGATTATATCTGGCTAGCCCTTTAACGTTTCTACTTAAAGGTATAATACATATTTAAAATATAACATATATGAAAGCAGATATCTCTTCTTTCTCTCTAGTTATTCCATTTGCCTTAAAATATGTTTCATCTGACATTAAGAAAATTATGCTAGTTTTCTTTGGTTTGTGTTTGCCTTATATATTTTTCTAATCTTTTCTAATTTTATTTAATTATAACATGCAGAAAAATGCTGGTAAATATATATCTCAATGACATACCGAATATTCATATGTACAGCATGTTAGTCAAAATATAGGATGTTTCCAGTGCTGTGGAAGCTGTCATCTCAATTATTGGCTCCTTCTTTTCTAAAGGCAGAAAATGCCTTGACTTCTAACACTCTAGTTTTACTTGTTGTTGAACTTTATGTTAATGGAATCAAGTGCATGTTATTTTTTTTGTGTCTGACTTATTTTATTACCTTTATATGACTTATCCATGTTTTTGCATTAACAATATTTCAGTTATTTTCCGTACAGTATACTTTAAAAAAGAAAGGAGTATTGAATGAGTATACTATTTATCAAATTTAGTCAGATGGACATTTGAGTTTTCTCTAGCTTTAGTTTATTGCAAATATATATATATATATATATATATATATAGAGAGAGAGAGAGAGAGAGAGAGAGTTTGATTGCACTGAATCTACATACAAAACTATACAAAACTGGTATAAGCAGCATCATATCAATATGGAATCTTTTAAACCTATGAATAGTATTTTTCTCCATTTATTTTCTTTTGTTTTAATCTAGCTCAAAACATTGTAGGATTTTATGTGCCTTGTACATCATTTGTTAGAAATTTTCTTAGGTTGTTGATATCTTTGATACTATTGCAAATTTTTATTTTCCACTGTTGTATTTCTGTAAATAAAAACATAATTGGTATACTCGGGTATGTGTCTATGCCTTAGTAATCAAATTTTTAAAAATTCATTTATTAATTTTAATAACATATTTTTAAATTTTGCACATAGTCAAATACTATGAGATATCAATTTAATAGTTCATATTCATGTACTTGGGAAAGGACAATTTGGTGTGCCTACTACACATGTTAATAGGGTGAAGGAAATTTTTTTAATGGAGACATACACTGGGTTTTTTCAGTTTTAGTACTGGGATCTCGTTGACTTTAGCCAAATGACATAACTTGCTAGTTTTCATTTGATTACCAGTAGCATGAGGGTGAAGCCAAAATGCCCAACCTGGTGTATCCTCACTAAAAACTCTGAAGACCAACTCAAAGAATGTCTGTCTAATGCTTGTAAGTCTTCTACGTATAAGAGAACTGAAGATATATGCTCCCTGATAACTTCACCTGTGATGACCATATGATTTACTAAGCAGAGTAGTAGATAATTAAGACTTACTTATATGTCAATGTATTAATTTCCTAGGACTGCCATAGTAAAATGCCATGAACTTGGCTTTATACAACTGAAATTTGTTATTTCACAGCTTTTCTTTTTTTTTTTTTTCTGTTTAGGTTCCCTGTCTTTTACTTTATTTTTTATTTTTTTAAATTTTTAGCTTAAAAGGTAGTTTAGTGATTCATCAGTTGTGTATAACACCCAGTGCTCATTACATCATGTGCCCTCCTTAATGCTCATCACCCAGTTATCCCGTTCCCCCACCCACCTCCCTTCCAGCAACCCTCAGTTTGTCTCCTATAGTTGAGTCTCTTATGGTTAGTCTCCCTCTCTAATTTTGTCTTATTTTATTTTTCACCCCCTTCCCTATGATCTTCTGCTTTGTTTCTAAAATTTCACATATGAGTAAAATCATATAATTCTTTCTCTGATTGACTTATTTCAATTAACATAATACCCTCTAATTCCATCCATGTCATTGCAATGATAAGATTTCAATTTATGGCTAAGTAATATTCCATTATATATATATTATATACATATATACATACTATATATATATATATATATATATATATAATGTTATATAAATATAACCTCTTCTTTATCCATTCATCTGTCAGTGGACATCTGGACTCTTTCCGTAGTTTGGCTATTGCAAACATTGCTGCTATGAACATTGGGAACAGGTACCCCTTTGGATTACTAGGTTTATATCCTTTGGGTAAATACCAAGTAGTGCAACTGCTGGGTTTGTAGGGTAGCTTTATTTTTAACTTTTTGAGGAACCTCCATATTGTTCTTCAGAGTGGCTGTACCAGTTTGCATTTCCATCAGCAGTGTAAGATGATTCCTCTTTCTCCATATCCTTGCCAACATCTGTTGTTTCCTGACTTGTTAATTTTAGACACTCTGGCTGGTGTAAGGTGGTATCTTACCGTGATTTTGATTTGCATTTCCCTGGTTCTGAGTGCTGTGATGAATTTTTTTCATTGTCTGTTGGCCATTTCTATGTCTCCTTTGGAAAAATGTCTGTTCATGACTTCTGCCCATTTCTTGACTGGATTTTTTGGTTTTGGGGTATTGTTTTTAAGCTCTTTATAGATCTTGGATACTACCCTTTTATCTGATTAGACATTTGCAAATATCTTTTTCCATTCCATAGGTTGTCTTTTAGCTTTGTTGACTATTCTCTTTTCTGTGCAAAAGCTTTTTTTTTAAATTTTTTAAAATATTTTTTATTCATTTATGAAAGACACACAGAGAGAGGCAGAAACACAGGCAGAGGGAGAAGCAGGCCCCATGCAGGGATCCCGATGTGGGACTCGATTCCGGGTCTCCAGGATCACACTCCAGACCGAAGATGGCACTAAACCTCTAGGTCACTGGGGCTGCCCTGTGCAAAAACTTTTAATCTTGATGAAGTCCCAATAATTCACTTTGCTTCTGTTTCCCATGCCTTTGAAGATGTGTCTAGTAAGAAGTTACTGCAGTCAAGGTCAAAGAGATTGTAGCGTGTGCTTTTCTCCAGGATTCTGATGGAATCCTGTCTCACATTTAGGTCTTCCATCCATTTTGTGTTTGTGTATGGTATGAGAAAGTGGTCCAGTTTCATTCTTTTGTATGTGGCTCTCCAATTTTTTCCAACACCATTTGTTGAAGAGACTGTCATTTTTTTATTGGATATTATTTCTTATTTTGTTGAAGATTAACCATAGAGTTGGGGGTGCATTTCTGTGTTCTTTATTGTGTTCCATTGGTCTATGTGTCTGTTTTGTGCAGTACTATACTTGATAATTATATATTTATAATATAGTTTGAAGTCATACTTTCACTCTTCACAGATGACATGATACTCTATGTTGAAAACAACAACAACAAAAAAAAAAAAAAAAGAAAGAAAACAACAACAATAAAACTTCCATCCAAAAATTGCTAGAACCCATACAGGAATTCAGCAAAGTGGCAGGATATAAAATCAATGCACAGAAATCAGTTGCATTTCTATACACTAACAATGAAACAAAAGAAAGAGAAATGAAGGAATTGAAACCATTTCCAATTGCACCAAAACCATAAGATGCCTAGGAATAAAACTAACCAAAGATGTAAAGGATCTGTATTTTGAAAACTACAGAATACTTATGAAAGATGGGACGCCTGGGTGGCATCTTTGAGCATCTTTGGCTCAGGGCATGATTCCAGAGTTCCAAGATTGAGTCCCACATCAAGTTCCTCGCAGGGGGCCTGCTTCTCCCTCTGCCTATGTCTCTGCCTCTGTGTGTGTGTGTCTCTCGTGAATAAATACATAAAATCTTTAAAAAAATAAAAGGAAAAAAATTGAGGAAGACACAAAGACATGGAAAAACTTCCATGCTCATGAATTGGAAGAACAGATATTGTTAAAATGTCTATGCTACCCAGAGCAAGCTACACATTCAATGCAATCCCTATCAAAATACCATTGACATTTTTAACAGTGCTATTCTTTCATAGTTCTGAAATGTTGTTTCTTTTAGAAGTTATCCCATGCTTCTCTCCTGGTTTCTGTTGTTTCTGGAAAGCCTTGGCATTCCCTTCCTTGTAGTAATATAATATAATATAATATAATATAATATAATATAATATAATATTTCTAATTTTTGCTTCTGTCTTCACTGGATTTTAACACAGCTTTCTTTTCTCTATCTCTCTGTGTCCCTAATTTCCCTCTCTTTAATCTTCTAAGATCTCCAATCATTGGACTTAGGCCCCTGATAAACCCAGGATGATTTCATCTCCAGATTTTCATTGTATCAGCAGAGATCCTATTTTCAAATAAGGTCACATTCACAAGTAGTAAGTGTTAAGACTTGGAGATATCTTTTTGGGAACACTTGGGAACTCAAGTCATTACAGTCAGTAAATAAGTAAAACTTAAAATACATGATACTTTGAAAATAAATTTAAGTACTAAAATTAAAATATTTTTTAAATTCATTTTCATAAAAAATTGTCTAGCAAATTGGTGATTACATCCCTATGGAATTAACAAAAATAAATGTTATTTGCTTATGTGCAAGCAACCATATCTTTTAATTATATATATTTTTTCAAATCAGTACTAAATAACCATTAAGCCTTTAATTTTTGATATTCAGTATTCTGGCTTTTGCTTCATATTCTGAAGAATCCCTTTTGCTAAATAGTACTACTAGTACTAATTGCTTTTGATATGAAAGGGCTTTTAGAAAGTAATTTATTGGTCAATGAAAATAAAGTTTTGTTTTCTTTAACCTCATCCCTTTTGATGTTAGATATGACATATATGGCTTTTTCTCCATTGTTTAAGGTCTTGTTTTTACTTATTTCTTCTCCGTATTGTGGTACATCTTTTTTACTTTATTTTTTCAAGTTTTTATTTAAATTCCAGTTAGTTAACATATAGTGTAATATTAGTTACAGTTGTAGAGTTTAGTGATTCAGCACTTACTTACAACACCCAGGGCTCATCACAACAAAGGTCCTCCTTAATCCCCACCACCTATTTAACCCATCTTCCAAACCACCACCACCCTTCTGGCAACCATCAGTTTGCCAACATATAGATGGCTCTGGGTTTTTTTTTATCCATTCTGACACCCTATGTCTTTTGATTGGAGCATTTAGTCTATTTACATTCAGAGTAATTATTAGTTGATATGCATTTAATGTCATTTTATTATTGTTTTGTTGTTTCTGGAGGTTTTCTCTGTTCCTTTCTTGTCTTGGTCACTTTAGGTCTTTCCTTACGATTCAAAGAGTCCCTTTAATAAGGATTGGTTTAGTAGTCTTGAACTCCTTTAGTTTTTGTTTGCCTGGGAAACTTTATCTCACCTTCTATACTGAATAATAGCCTTGCTAAATAGAATATTCTTGGCCACAGATTTTTCCCATTCAGAATGTTGAATATATCATGCCATTCTCTTCTGGCTTGCCAGGTTTCTGCTGAGAGATCTGCGGCTAGCTTTATGGGTCTTCCCTTATACGTTAGAGACTTCTGTCTTGCTGCTTTTAAGATCTTTTTATCATTATCTTCTGCAGACTTAAGAACAATATGTCTTTGATTTTGTTCTGCTTTTGTTGATTTGGTCAAAGTTCTCTGTGCCTCCTGGATCTGGATGTTTGTTTTCTTCCCCAGATTAAGGAAATTATCAGCTATAATTCCCTCAAATACATTTTCTGTCCCACCCCTTTCTTTCTCTTCTTCTGGGAATCCTATAATACAAATGTCATTACGTTTGATGGAATTGCTGAGTTCCCTAAGTTCTCTTTGTTCAGTTTCATTATTATTATTTTCCATCATTTTATCTTCTATATCACTTATTTGTTCTTTGGCTTCATTCATCCTTGTGTTCATTGCATAAAATCTGTTTTGAATAACCCATTGTTGTATTTTTCATATCTGACTGATTATTAACTCTTATCTCTACAGTAGAGCCTCCCTGAAGTCTTCCTTTTATTTTATTTTTTTCCTTTTGAAGCCCAGAGTGTATCCCTTTGATTGTTTCTTTTTCCCCATCAGGCACGTTACTTATATCTGCTTTGCTTAGATCTCTGGCGGTGACCTTATCTTGTTCTTTCATTTGAGATGCATTCTTCTGTCTTGGCATTTTGTTCAAGACTCTGTCTTCTTCTCTGTGTTAGAAAAGTCTGCTATGTTTCCTGCTCCTAAGAGTAATGGCTTTGTGAAGAAGAAATCATATAGTGTCCAAGGCCTGGCTCTCCAGGGACCGTCTCTGGTGTGTGCTCTGCTGTTGTGTTTAGCTGCTCTGTTCTTCAGGCCAGTTGTCTGCAGAGGCTCTCCTGGCCTGCAATTGGCAGTGTTTGGTCCTTGACCACAATATGGTGAGTTTTAACCAGGTATACTCTGGTCTGCTTGTTAAATGATACCTGTTACTACTTTCACTAGAATTGAAGCCCTGCAAAGCTGTGATAGGGAGATGTGGTGTGGGGAAGATCTGAGGAAGGGACCTGCTGCATTGGGACTGAAGCAGATTTGACTGAGAAGGGCAGGACTGGCAGAGCACAGGGGTGTGGGACTTGTAAGCAGGTTAGGCAGCCAGCATTGGTTCTACATTGTTTCCCACAGGTGGCTCTGTGTTTATACTGAAGTCAAGAGAGGAAAAAGGCACCAGGCAGCTTCTTTGTTCCCAGAGAAGGGTGTCCATGCCCAGTATTCTCAGTGAAGTACTCCAAGAGGAGCGAATAATTCCCTTGTGTGTCCCAGGTGTTTTTCAGATCACCATTTTCATGCTGTCTGCCTCCAGATTCTTTGCCTGCATTCTCTCCAGGAGTAGTGCAGTGCCCTCTGAGCCCTATCCCAGCCAAATGTGCTGACTTAAAACTCCAGGATTTTGGGACATGGTATGTATAGGGCCCTGTGCTAGTCAGGGGTGAGTCTTATTGCATTTAGACATATACAATTTTGACACAGAAGGGCAGTTGCATCAGACACAGGGGTGTGGGACTTGGAACAAGCAGGCTAGACGCCAGTGTCAGGGCCAAGTCGCCCTTGGCAGGTGGCTCTGTGTTTATGCCAAGGGGTGGGGAAGGGAAATAGTGCCCATGGGCCCCTTTGTCCCTGGAGTGGTGTATCCCTGAATTCTGCCTCTCAGGAATGTATTCTAATAAGAGTAAATAACCTCTCGTGTGGCCCAGGTGATCATGCCATCTACCCCAAGGTTGCCTGCTTGCCTTCTCTCCAGAAGTAGGACAGCACCTTCAGGGCTCTATCCCAGCCAAGCCTGCTGACTTTTAAAACTCCAGTCTTTCAGTTCTCCTACTTGCAGGAACTCATGAAAATCAGTTCCTCTCATTTTCCCAGCCAATGGCTTTGGAGAAATGCTCTCCTTGTACATTCTCCTGTATGCTCCTCTCTGCTCTCTCTCTCTCTCTCTCTCTCTCTCTCCTCCCTCTTTCTCTCTTTTTCTATGCAACCATGATCCTTTCCCTCCACAGCACCTGGGATCCATTCCTCCCCCAAATGACATCTCTACACTTCCTACCTTCCGTGATATGGCCTCTCCTTTCCCTCTAGTTGTGGAAATATGTCCTTTCAGTCCTCAGGTTCATTTCTGAGGTATTCAGAATGATTTGGTGGTTATTTAGTTGTGTTCAAGGGACAAGACAAGCCTGGGATCATCCTACTATGCCACTATATTAGTTCCCTCACCTCTATTTTACTTTAATGTCAACAGCAGTTCTTGCAGGACTTCACCAGGCATAATTGGGAAGTCCCTAAAATTATCTATCTTGTTCCCATCCCATCAGTGGAGTGTTCCAGAGCTTTGTTCATTCTCAAAATCTCCACACAACTCTTCTATTATGATATACTGTTGGATAGAACATTCATATTTATAAATGATCAATTTATTTTAATGTTTTAAATTTTTATTGTATTTCCATTTTCACAGATTATTGGAAAAATAAGCTAAATATATCATTACTTGTGGAAATTTAGTGCTTAACAAGAAGGAAGGATTCTACTGATTGATCAAAGAACTTAAAAATATACAAAAAATAGCAACATTTTAAATAACAACAAATTCCATTTTGCTGAAAATTTCCAAAGTGATAAATAAAAAACAAAATTATTAAGAGGGAAATTCAAAGATGAACAAGAATAACCAAGGCACATTTGTGGTAGAACTTACAACTAATTCCTTACCAATCAGTTAGTGTGGGTTCATCTACTTCCTCCAAACATGCCCTTCAGCTCTTCTCATACAAGCCCTTAGGTAAAATAAGTTGGTAATAAAACAAAGGGAAATAATTTGGTCAGTGAGATTTTGGGCTATTTTGATGTCCTCTTGACATTCACCTTAACTTAGAAGTGATGCAATTGCCCAGAGTAAAGAAACTGTAATAAAATTTTGATACTTTCCAATGTTATAGTAATTAAATCCTGTCCCACTCCATCCTAATGCAGCAGGATAGTCATCCCAATGAAAAAAAAAATAGGTAAATAAATAAAAACAGATAAAGCTTTCTATGATACTTAGGATGGAGGTCTTATTTGCTAGTTGCTGGATATTCCTTTATTATTTTAAATAGGTTATAATCACATAGATATAAAGAAGTATTTGTACCTTTCCTACACTGAACCTTATTTAGAGAGTTTATTGACCTAGTTTAAGGTCTGAAAGTGTGTTATGCAATGAAGATATTCAAATTTAAGTGAGTAGTGAGCAAAGAATGTAAGAAAAATATTTTGTAGATGTATAGTAATTGAGAATCATTCAGCTTGAAAAGCTTCCTAGTAGCAAATGGAGGAAAAAGTGAAATTTAACTGTTCTGCATTTTTCAAGTTCACTGCTGCTTTAATTTATTTTGATTTTTATATTAGATATTCATATGATTTAACCTGTAAACATTCATATAAAATTTTATCATTCAAATTTCTAGTATAACAGAGCAATTAAAAACATAGCATTAATGACTAGGGATTTAGAATCAAATTTTGGAGATGAGATATAGGACAAAAGATAGACATACCTTAATTAAATGAATTCAAATATATGTTCATATGTTTATAATTATGATTTTCTTTTAAATATTGCAGTTAATATATTAAGAGAAAAGTATTTTTAGCATTCATGCTAGCTTAAGGAATTCATGATTTTTTTGTATTTTTTTATTGGAGTTTAATTTGCCAACATATAGCATAACACCCAGTGCTCATCCCATTAAGTGCCCCCCCTCAGTGCCCATCATCCAGTCACCCCAACCCCCTGCCCACCTCCCTTTCCACCACCCCTTGTTTGTTTCCCAGAGTTAGGAGTCTCGGATGTTCTGTCACCCTCTCTGATATTTCCCACTCATTTTATCTCCTTTCCCCTTTATTCCCTTTCACTATTTTTTATATTCCCCAAATGAATGAGACCATATAATGTTTGTCCTTCTCCGACTGACTTACTTCACTCAGCATAATACCCTCCAGTTCCATACACATTGAAGCAAATTGTGGGTATTTGTCATTTCTAATGGCTGAGTAATATTCCATTGTATACATAAACCACATCTTCTTTATCCATTCATCTTTCGATGGACACCGAGGCTCCTTCCACAGTTTGGCTATTGTGCACATTGCTGCTAGAAACATCGGGGTGCAGGTGTCCCAGCGTTTCATTGCATCTGCATCTTTGGGGTAAATCCCCAGCAGTGCAATTGCCGGGTCATAGGGTAGATCTATTTTTAACTCTTTAAGGAACCTCCACGCAGTTTTCCAGAGTGGCTGCACCAGTTCACATTCCCACCAAAAGTGCAAGAGGGTTCTCTTTTCTCCATATCCTCTCCAGCATTTGTTGTTTCCTGTCTTGTTAATTTTCACCATTCTCACTGGTGTGAGGTGAGGTGGTATCTCATTATACTTTTAATGTGTATTTCCCTGATGGCAAGTGACGTGGAGCATTTTCTCATGTGCTTCTTGGCCATGTGTATGTCTTTGGTGAAATTTTTGCTCATGTCTTTTGCCCATTTCATTATTGATTGTTTGTTTCTTTGCTGTTGAGTTTAATAAGTTCTTTATAGATCTTGGATACTAGCCCTTTATCTGATAGGTCATTTGCAAATATCTTCTCCCATTCTGTAGGTTGTCTTTTAGTTTTGTTGACTGTTTCTGTTGCTGTGCAGAAGCTTTTGATCTTGATGAAGTCCCAATAATTCATTTTTGCTTTTGTTTCCCTTGCCTTCATAGATGTATCTTGCAAGAAGTTGCTGTGGCCAAGTTCAAAAAGGGTGTTGCCTGTGTTCTCCTCTAGGATTTTGATGGATTCTTGTCTCACATTTAGATCTTTCATCCATTTTGAGTTTGTCTTTGTGTATGGTGTAAGAGGATGGTCTAGTTTCATTCTTCTACACGTGGCTGTCCAATTTTCCCAGCACCATTTATTGAAGAGACTGTCCTTTTTCCAGTGGATAGTCTTTCCTACTTGGAATTCATGATTTAAACCCTAAAATGTTTATTTAAATATGTCATTGAATTGTATCTATATTTTTCTTATTCAATATAATACTTGGAATATGACAATATGGACCATGGCAATATCTATATGAACAACCTCTTGAAAACTATTACTGAATGTGGAGATATTTGAAGTCATTTTTCAAAAGCCACAAAGTGTTGTGAAGTAAATTAGAAATATCAACAGGAAACTTAATTACCACCAATATTGGTAGCAATTTATTAACGTATAGCAGGGAATTTTAAGTTACAGTTAGAAGGTAAACCTTCATATATTACTAAAAAATGATAGAAGCAAAATCTGAATAGAGTTGTGGAAAGAATGTAGTAGGTAGAACATTTTCTACCTTCAAGCAAATTTCTGCATCAGCCAAATTTGCAGCCATGTAAGACAGAAGAGCAGAAAATTTGGTTTGAGTTCACGTAACTTTCATAAGCAAATTCATTGGAAAGTGTGGAAAATGCCATTTTTCTGCACAGTTGTATTTTGCATGTGGGTTGCTGCATGGATCCCATTTGCAAGTCTTTTGAACATTAAGTACTCTCTCTGAGTGTAGGGACTGAGATAAACCTCATTAACAAGTTGTCCAGAGTGAGAAAATGCAATTCCTACCAGTTTCCTGGCTCTTTCTGTTCACTGCCAACAGCATGAATAGCTAAGTGACTAGAAAATGTTTCACATGGTAAAGATTTTTTAAACAATAATAATGGTACCCAAGTGAGAGTGTGAGATTGTTCCATCAGGGAGTCTTTGTTGGAGTGATACTTCTTACTTACTCAGGGAGACTATCCCTTTCAGTTTTAGGAGCCCAATGGTTTTTAATAATGGTGTACTTCAGAATCATATGGGAAACTATCTCCAAAAATCCATGTACCCAAGCTCTAAAGCATCTAGTTTAATTGGTGTAGGGTAAAGTTGGTCATTTTTTTTAACAATTAAGCTCATTATCACATGCTGATATGGACTGCTGTCTAAGAATTTCTGTGCTAGAATGCCCTTTTGTGTTTAGATATTAACTTGCTGCTGTTTTAAGGTTCTGACACCAAGAGTGGTTATGCCATCAGTGCCAAAACAACAGCTGGACATTTTAGATGCCTGTCTGTTATTTTTATATAGATTTGTAAGTGTCTTTTTACCTTCGATGCTATTTAATAGTGTCCTAGGGGAATGGGCCTTGGTAATTTTGAATCGTTCATAGCTGTTGGTAGAGACCCAATAGTCATTCTAAAACTTCTAAGCTCTCTAGATCTTGACGGGTGCACTAGTCAATTTGTGTTAAGGACAAGCTCTTTCTTTAGTTTCATAGGCGTCACTTCAGTGAACTATCTTAGACATGCTATGTGAGTCAACAAACTATTAATATCTGTTATTGGCCTTGGGGTAATTTCATATATAGATGAAGTAGTTCAGAGGCACAGACTTTAGCTAGGAAGTACTTCACTTGATTTGCAAATGCAAGAGATAGCTCTTTTGAGGATATTTTACAGATACTGTTTTGAAGTGGTTATTGTCATTGTTATACATTGTAGTTACTTCAGAGAAATTGAAAATTTCACTTATGATCCAGAAGACAGGCTTGGAGAAGACCTGGCATGAGAGAAGTAGACAGAGAGGAAGAGAAGAACAAACCCTTGGTAAAAGGTAGAATTAAAAGGGTCTCATTCTTAAACTATAGATTAGTTTTGGAAACTTATTTCTAAAACTTACATACCTCCACATGACTTGTTCATAGATAGATGCTCTTTCTTATTCAACCTCCAGGTTGCTCCAAGAATTACAGTACTAATTCAAGCATTGCATATGATAACATAAGCCCTACAGTCCAGTTCTTGTCAAAATTATATTGCAATCAAAAACATATTTATTTTCACTATATAACAATTACAATTTTTCATTATTCCCCTTAAATAATTGCATTTGCTGTGCAGGGTAAGAGAGTTTTTCATTTCAACTCTGTTGAAATTATGATTCAAGTGGGCTAGTCACCACAAAGGGTCTTGATCAAAGGCCTGCAACCACAAGTGAGTTCTCGCATAAAGAATGGCTTTCTTTGATTACTATCGAGGGGATAGCCACTGCAAAGCAGTATTACAAAACCTTTCTTCATTTACACCTCAAATCCTACGGTGTGCCTTGTACAAAACTTTCTAAAATTTTCTTTTCATCTTTCTAATAATTAAAACCTTCTATATTTACCCTTTCCTCTATATTCCTTGTAACAAAAGCCCAAAAAAATCATCTGGGAAACCCAGATCCAAATGGGTAGTAGCTATTGCAAAAAAAAAAATCAGAAAGCATAAAGCCAGACACCTTTTTTGCAAGCTTATAAGAAAAGGCTAATAATACTCATACATTAATATTTCTGTCCCATAATGTAATTAACAACTGATTAAAGAGGACAAGAAAAAAATTGTACACTCATGAAACTCTAAAAATATACTAGATTCTTGTAGTATAATATATAAAGCTTTTCTTTCCCCAAACTTTTCTTCTGTATTCTCTTTAAATGGTACCACATTTATATACTTAATTCAAAACTTTGAATTTTTTTATTATTTACTTGTAATTCTTCAAGTACTACCTAGTCTATATTTCCTCTATCTTCTATATAATCTCAATTTTATTGCCTTGTTTCAAATCCTCATAATCTGGGAAGTATGCTGAGGAGTGTTACCAGCATGGATACTGGAGTCAGGTAGACTTAAGTGTCTGAATTCACTAACTACTATTCTCAGGAGTTTGGACAAATTACTTCATCTTCCGAGACCTCAACTGGTAAATGAGAATAATAAGGATATGTCATGTTTAGAGACAGTAAAAGGATGAAATGAGGTGATACTTAAAGAAATTTAGCACATAGTATGCATATTATAAACACTCAGTAAATTATAGTTACTATCCATTAAGAATAATAATTAATACTTATTAACTAATAATAATAACATAAGGGTTATACTAATATTTTTTATTAATCAATGTCACCTGGGCTATTGTAATGATATTCCTAACTATTTCCATTTTTATATACCTTTTGGCTTTAAGCCTGCTTGGTTATATTTCTCATTACTGTCAAAATTACTTTTTTTCTAAAAATCCAAATCACTTGCTTATTTAAGTACCTTAAATATTTCCTATCATTGATTCTCAAATCCCTCCACACACATATACACAATATATAAATATTACTCAGGATACACACACACACACACAATTACATAAATAAAATTAAAAACATATTGGCAACCATAACTGGGTTGTTGAAATACAGAATGAATTTGGGGGTTTTCAAATGACATTATTGCCCTCATATTCCCATTGTCCCTACTCTCTGAATATCTCTCTCTCCCTCTCCCCACCTCCCCTTCTCTCTCCCTCTGCCTCTAATCTCTTTTACTGACTACCCCTCAACTGTCACTCCCCCCTCCTTCTCCCCTCTATCTTTCCCCTTCTATCTTCTTCACCCAACTGTCCCCACCAAAGTATCTTTCAGATGCATTTCCTCATTCTCTCCCTGTGGTGGAACATCCTTATAATCAGGATACATCAGGTGTGTTCCAGTTTGGATTATAGTCATTCCTGTGTCAATCACTGTGACCAGAAAAACGGCTTAGCATAGTTGATCAGATATAGTACACATACCCTTGTGACTAGAAAGGTGTAATACTGTTATGAGGAGCTTCTAGAACTACAGGGAGTGCGCAAATAACAGATCCTTCAAATGAAGGCATTTGCTTCTGTCAGAAGAGGCCAGAAATTGAGAAAAATACAGCAAATTCCACTTTAGCATATAGCAGGTGACATGGTACATACCTTACATATTTCCATTTCTAATTTTTCATTGTAGCACCTGAAATGTCAGTTCTTTATTATTCAAAAGGCAATTGGATATGAACAATATAAGAAGGAAGATGAGTCTATTCTAATTTACCAAACAAACGAAGCCAAAAGACAACATTGTTACACCCCTCACAAAGAAGTATTTTGAGACTCTAATATATAATAGTTTCATGCCTGAAAACATCAGAGTTGAAGAATGCCTTCAGGTTATGTTGCAGCCTGCTATTTTAACACCTTGCCCCATTATTTTCCACCCTGCTTGTAACCCACTTCCTATCCAGCACTTTACGGTACCATATTCTTAGGCTGTACAGTGGCCCATCATGACTCTGAATTTATGTTACCTATCATTGATTTTTGGTAAGTAGCATAGAGCCTGACCCAAGATAAATTCTCCATCGTTGTTAGTTAAATTGTTTGGATGACTAGGAAAGAATCACAATTCATTACATGTAAGATGTTAACAGACCAAATGAATATGTGGCTAACATGGATATAGTAGGTTAAGGAGAAATCCTAGCAGAATGAATAAAGTAAGGTGAAAATCCTGCAGAATGATTAGGCTACAAATTCATTATGCTGCTTTTATATTTTGCTAATAATTGGAATATGGATGGGATCTGATATGTGAACCTGCCCTTGGGCCAAATTCCCCTGGGATCTAGGGATCGCTGACAATTGCGGATATTTATTGTCTTTTTAGACCAAGCCATAAAACTTGAAAATAGAGACAAGACCTGCAGATTTAAGAGTGCTTTAGCACAACTCTCTTTAATAATTATATTTTGGTATACTACTTCTTTCCATAATGATTACATAATAATATATAGAAATGCAAAAATGATATTAATCAACTTTAAATATTGGTAATTAACAAATGAAGTGAAGCTAATCTTTGATGTAATACATATTTGGGGGAGTAGATTGAAACCATAAGCTCTCCCTACAATGTTGTGATGCTAAATCCAACTACTCCTATTTCAATCTAGAAAATGAATACTTTTCCATTTACAAAGTTTCAGTTATTTACTGTAAATATCAGAAGGTATACATTTTCACTACTTTTAGCTTCCAAACTAAGATAATTACCCTGGAATGAACTGAAATTTTCATCTAAGCCCAATTTAAGACTTGGATAACCTTTAAAGTTCTTAATTAAAAATTAATGGCTCTGTCTTTTAAAACCTGTGTAGTAGAAGCAACAGCCATCTCAGTAGTGTCTAATACCTGTGACATAATCTTGTCAACCTTTTAATAGATATTAGGATTAATAATAACTTTCTATTTTTAAGGATCTGAAAAGTCCAGGTCATATGATATCATTTTGAAAATGAATACTGAGTTGGGACTCCCAAATTTTGATTTCAAATTCTGGTTCTAAACAACCAAACTGCACAAAACAAGAGACATAACTTAGATCTTCTACTATGTTGAATTTTCATCTGTAACATGTGGTGAATAACCTAGTAAATACCACAAATCATATATTTTATGTTTTATATGTGTCTGGGCACCAGGTGGCTCAGTCGGTTGAGCAACTGACTCTTGGCTTCCACTGGAGTCATGATCTCAGAAACATGTTATTGAGCCCTGTGTTGACCTCCCCACTCAGCAGAGAGTCTGCTTCTATCCCTCAGGTCATGGTCTCGGGTTCCAGAGATCCAGACCCCACATCAGGCTCCATGCAGGGTGTGGTATCTGCTTGAGATTCTCTCCCTCTACCCCTGCCCCTGTTTTCTCTCTCTCTCTCTCTCTCTCTCTCTCAAATAAATAAATAAAATCTTCAAAAATGTTTTATATGTGTCAGAGTTATATATTAATGAGGATAAAATGTTTAAAAATTCCACAGAAATATATCCTACCCTTAATCAGTTTCATCTTCCCAGAAACAATATTTAGCTCTTTCACCCAATTATTTTAGTATTTGGTGTCATTCCTCTAAATTATCTGGTGAATTTTCAATTTCATTGTCTATTATCTTCCCTTTATATAGGATTAATGTTTTGTTTTATTTCTCCCCCTTCATCCCCCCACTCAGCACACAATCATCCTTTTGACCATCTTCCTGGTCCCAGTATGTTTCCATTACATTTATGGTTAGCTTAAATCCTTTTCCTTTCCAGAACAAGAGTTTGCTTAATAATGATCATGATTTTTTTCATTGTTGTTGGGTTAATATGTTGGTTTGCTAGGGCTGCTATTACAAAGTACCACAGACTGAGAGGCTTAAACTGCAGTAATTTACTTCCTTATAATTCTTGAGGCTGGGGGTGCCTGGGTAGCTCAGTTGGTTAAGCTTCCAACTCTTGATTTCGGCTGGAGACATGATTTCAGGGTCGTGAGATTGTGCCCTATGTTGGGCTTGTGTTCAACAGGGAGTCTGCTTCTCTCCCTCTGCTCCTCCCCTGCCTCAAATACATAAAAAAAACCTTTACCAAAAATTCTTGAGGCCAGATGTCTGAGATCAAGGTGTCAGCAGGCTTGGTTTCTTCAGAGGTCTCTTGGCTTGCAGGTGGATATCTTCTCTTTGTCTTCTCATGGTCTTCTCTCTGTACATTTCTGTGTGCAAATTTCCTCTTCCTATAAGGATACCAGTCATATTGGATTAGTACTCACCCTAATGACCTCATTTTAACTTAATCATTGCTTTAATACCATATTTTAAACACAGTAGCATTCTGAGGCACTGAGAACTTCAACATGAATTTTAGGTGGACAAAATTCAGCCCATTAATAGTTTTCTGTGTAATTCAAAGAGAACTCAAAACTTATCAGAGATTATTTAAGTCTCCCCTAGGGAGACACAGGTATATCAGCTATTGTGTCCATTTCATCATCCTCCAAAAGTCTCTCTTAGATGACTCTATATACCCATTACACAGCTACCATGCTAGAATCCCTCCTCGGTGCTATTCTAGTGAGCACCTATATTTATTTTCTAAGGGGGGTGGCTTATTTCCTACAGACCATGATTTCTTTCTTGATTTACTCTTTCATTTGAGGACAGCTAAATCTGCAATAACTTCCTTTAAAAAGACATGTGAGAATTAAGAATTTTGAGACTATACAGGTCTGAAATGTTTATTCTACCAAGGAAGTAATTTCAAGTTTGGCTAGGTATAAAATTGTAGGTTGAGGTAATTGCTTTTCTGAATTAAGATATTGTTCCATTGCCTTTACCTCTCAAATATTGAAAAGTATGAAAAAATTGAATTTTTATTTTTATTTTCTTCTCTCTATGAAAGTTCTTAAAAACTTTTTTTTTTTTTTGAATCTGGTGTTTTAAAAAATTATGACTAAGTCTCACTGGAGAGCATACCCACCATTATCTTTATTGTGATATGATTAATCTCTATCAATAAGCTAGCGATCTTCAATTCCAGTTTCTTAAAGTTTTTCCCCTTATGCTAGTCAGACTCTCCAGAAAAAAAATTAAAAATCTTCTCCCTGCTGGGTGAAATCATGGTTGTTAAAATTCTAGATAAAGAGAGGGAAAAGGTTATTTATGTTACTACCCAGTATACAGATATGCATTAGCCCTCCTATTTTCAGAATGATCATGGCACTTTCAGTGAGTACTCTCTTGTCCAAGAGAGGTCTTGCAATATCCTTGTGGTTTTCACAATCCATAACCACTATTTTTTGCAGTTTCCCCTAACCTGAGATCAGAGTTTTGCTGCTTTTGCCATCTGACCTCCATGTTGGATGACATAAAGACCCATTAGTCAGCACCTACACAAGTTCTGCTGTTACAAATTAGATTTGCTGTGTTCTTTCTGGCTCACAGAAGAGAACTGGGATGAGGCCACTGCTTTTCCCAAAATGCATTGAGATAGTAAGGAAATTCCGAGTAAAAATGCTACAAATTCCCTACTGTTTTGAATGTGATGCTTCTTTGTTTCGGCTTTTGCTTGGTGGCTATAGATCTTTAACTGATTACTAGAACTCCTATCCTATAAAGTTATTGTAGCCAGTTTCCCATTGTTCATTTAATGTATCTATGTGGAAAATGGTCTGGATTTTTATGACTCGCTATTTGCTGATGTCTTTAATTTTTGCTATCCTTTTTATCCCATGTGTAAAGAATACCACAATTTGTGGTATAAAACCTGGTGTAGGGGCAGCCCGGGTGGCTCAGCAGTTTAGCAATACCTTTAGCCAGGGCCTGATCCTGGAGACCTGGGATCGAGTCCCACATCAGGCTCCCTGCATGGAGCCTGCTTCTCTCTCTGCCTGGGTCTCTGCCTCTCCCTCTCTCTCTCTCTCTCTCTTGAATAAATAAATGAAATCTTAAAAAAAAAAAACAACTGGTGTATTTGTAGCTTTTGCTACATGGTTTAACATTAGCGTTTTCCTACTTTTATTGCTGTTATTACAATACCTGTTCTACATATGTTGTGTGTTTATATATATTACATTTCCATTTTATTTGTGACATTTCAAGTAGGAAGATGTATAGATGCTTATGTTTAATATGCCATTTTTACATGGATGCCTAATAACACATCATTTAAAAAATAAGATTACAGCTATAAACATGGTTTGGGCCTTACATAAAAACTAGAAGCAGGTTGTATTATAAACTGTAGGGTTTCCTTCCATACTTATATCACACTGACATTTGACTCTGTCAATTAATTCAGAAAGAGACCCATCATCACTGAGGCATTTAGAACTCAACACATGAATGCCAACACTTGAGTAAAGGAGCAAGCATGATTGAACCAAGACAGATAAATGATGGAAGGTAGGGATGGGAGAAGATGAAAATTAGAGAAGGCAGAAAAAGAAGGCAAATAGCACATGATTTAAAGTATGAGAAAGAGAGAGAAGTGAAAATAAAAGTGCGATAAATGGTGCATATAGAGAGAAGGACTTGGATTATGAACATTAATTACTTAAGTCTTTTTATTATTCTTTTTTAAGGTGGAAGCCTCTGAAAGCAGGAGACTATATTAAGAGTGGGAATCAGCCAACTATAATTGAAATTGCAAAAATAATCTTTTCTAGGAAATGCACCCTTTGTCCACTCCCTCACACAAATAGAGATGACAACTGACTTGAAGGAGATTTTTAAATGCCTTTTCAAATTTAAGATGTTGGATTTTTTTGGTTAAATTTCCATATGATAGGTAGCCTTATGTAAACTAGAGGCAGAAGATACCATGCTTACATTAAAGCATTTTTTTTTTAAATGAGATTTAGTCTATATTTTCTAATTATAGTGGTAGTAGCTGGAGAATACTTTTGAAGAAATCCATAAAAACTAGCTTCAGTATGTTTATTCAATAATAGTTTTTATTTATTAGCACAATAGTAATTATCCAACTAGGTTAAATTCTGTTAAATATATTGCATCTTGTAAAATTTTGAAAGGGATTGTAATTAGTATTCAGAGAGTGTAAAGTAAGTTAACTCACATTGGTATTACAGTAGTAACTTGATTAGATGGCATGCTACCTATTACCTTAATTATACTGCTTATTGATGTAATGCCAAAATTTCTGCTCTTTTATCAATTGGAATACCTACACCACAATTACTCTATACAATGCCTAAAACTGGTATCTTTCCTCATTGGTACAATGCCTCCTGACAGTGTGATAACATGCCTCTGTGAGTTCTGGCAATCTGCCATAAAGCAATGCTATTTGCAATAGGAAAAATTCTCTCTCTGTGTGTGTCTATGTATACCTTATGTGAGAAAGCAGAAAATCTTTTACATATTCTTATGCCAAGCTGATACATTCACAGGCTGTTTTGAAATTTAAACCTAGAAAAAAAAAATAGTGTTCGACATGGAGGGGACAACTATTTCAAAACCTCATGGTTTTTTTTTTCAAGTATTTCTTGAAGTGGACCTGGTTTTTATTAAAAGTTACTTTCCCACCATGTCTGACAGAAACTTTTGCCTGACACATGAGCAGTTAATACCTACTCCATCATGAACTTTTACCTCTGGAATTCTTGTCTTTGGTTGCATCAATTTCAATTAATGAGGAAATATTTGCTCTTGCAAGTGTTTTTATTATTTTCAAACATTTAAGTAAAACAAAGTCTGTTAGACACAGGCCCTTTATTTTTCCATTGGAGGAACTTAGGGAGATTTGCTTTCCAAAATTGATTTTTGCATATGAATTATGATGGGCAGAGCATAGTAATAGTTGTTTTCCAAATATGTGCTGGAAAGATACAAGGAAGAGGGAAAGTGGAAGGAGTAGCGAGATCAAGAAAGAGAGAGATAGCAAATAAAATAATTCATATAAATAGAAATTGAAAACTTTTTTCTGAAATCTGGATTCTACTGTTACTGACACCTTATAGGAAACTGGCTCTGGTGAAGTGTATGTTTTTTTTAATTTTTAATTTTTTGTTTGTATTACCTTTCATTATGAAAAATTTCAAACATAGATAAAATTGAAATAATACAATCAGCTCCATAACATATCACCTGAATTGAATTGCTGTTAAGATTTCACCATATTTGCTTCAATTAATTTTGTCCTAATGTAATCTAAAGCAAATCCCAGATCATCATGACACATTACCCCTACAAACTTCAGTATACCTCTTTAAAGTAGGAAAAATTTTCTACCTGCTACTGATTTTTGTTTGTGAACCCAAAATATATTTGGTTCTTTTTTTTTAACAACCTCTTCATAGCATTTGACCCTCTATTTTCTCCTCCTTAAAACTGCCTATTTCTAGTTCTCCCTCCTTCCTTTTGTTCACTAAGTTTTTAAATCTCAGTCATATGTTCTTCCTCCCTTACCCTCACTTCCAGACCCACATGTTAATTATGTGATAAATCAGGATTTTATCCTCCAAGATCTATTCATTTTATACCAGGCATTTGTAGCTATTATGAGCAGCAATAAGCACTTTTTAAAATATGACAAAAAAGGGATCCCTGGGTGGCGCAGCGGTTTGGCGCCTGCCTTTGGCCCAGGGCGCGATCCTGGAGACCCGGGATCGAATTCCACATCGGGCTCCCGGTGCATGGAGCCTGCTTCTCCCTCTGCCTGTGTCTCTGCCTCTCCCTCTGCCTGTGTCTCTGCCTCTCTCTCTCTCTGTGACTATCATAAAAAATATATATATATATATAACAAAAATATTAGGGAATCTTTTCTCCCCAAAAAACATATAGGTAAATAATACATGGGCGCCCTTGTGTTACACACATTTTCTTTGTGCATTTATATTGGTTCAAATATATTCTAGTACCTCCATAATGCTAACCTTCGGTCTATAATGTTGTTTTAATCTTCAGATCCTAAATATTCAACTGCCTTATAATCACCTGAACTTGGGTATTAATGACAATATCATATTAAGCATTTCCACAATTTCAACTTTTCATCCTGTTCACAGAAGTTGCTCAACTCTGTTTCCCACCTGAGTGAATGGCACCATCACAAAAATAGTTATCCAAGGCAGCAATAAAGATTCAAATGTTACTTTTCCATAATCTACATTGTTTTAACTCAATAAACAATAGCAGTGTCTGCCTTCTAAATAAATTTCAAGTCCAAGTACTTGCCTTGTGTAGCATTGCAGTTGTCTTACCTCCTACATTAATGGTGACCTTTTAGTTGAAGCCCTGACTGCCATTATATCCTTCCACTTACCTGTTTCTTGCCAGAGTAGTCTTGTTGAAAATCCAAGATGCTCACACCCATTCCATTTTTTGGCCTTCATTGGTTCTCCAGACACTTCCAAATGATATTCATATGTATAATTTGCTCCCTGACTTCTTTTATAACTCTCCACTCCCCAAAACATCCTTGACTACTTTGGAAAATTTAGAGTTTTCAGTCCTTTGAACTTGTTACGTGCTCTGCTTAGAATGTTCTTCTCCTTTCTGCTTGATGTATTTCCCTTCTGCACTCAGCTCTGTTGACATTCCCTTTTGGAAACTCTCTTACTCCTCCAGTCAGCATTATGTGCTCTACCACTATGCCTCCTCAGAACTTAGGACGTTCTTCTACCCTACCATCTATCACACTGTTGCAATTATTGATTTGTTTCAACCATTTTCTTAAATCTATAGCAAGTCCCTTGAGGACAGAGACATGATTTATTCATATTTATTCTCCTATATAAGGTAAAGTGAGGGAAGCTTATAAGCACTAAGTAAATAAATATGAATTATTGGATAATGATAAATTATATGGAAATTAAAGCTAATTTTCAATGTATCTCATTATTAAATCAGTGAAGATGGATAATAGTAAAAACAGAGAGGGAAAAAATAGATTTCCAGCCTAAAAATTAAGAACTTTTGAAATGATTGCCTCATATACATAGGTTTTAAGTAATAATTTTTAAATTATAAAAAAATAAAAAATAAATAAAATTATAAATATAAGAGTGATGGTAGAAAAATCAGAAAACAGAAAAGACTACAAATTATAAAACAGTACCATCAACCATAAGTAATAATATTCAAAATATACAGACAAATATACAAACACATGGACTAAATTCTTTAAAGTTCTTCACACTGTCCATTAATATTAAAAATTCTTCAGAATTGTGATATTTAATTGTTACCCAATATTCAGTTATAAAAGATCATAATTCAGAGTCAGTTTAAACATACTAGATTCTTTATAAAGCATGATTTACAGAACATAATTGAACAACACTGTATAATAAAATATAATTCTAAAATTATATATTCTTGTCATTTTTTCCTTATTGAAAATATATTTTTGCCACTGAATGCAGCTAGAAATTGTTCTAAATAAAATGTGTACTCTTACTTTCTGTAACTCATTTATAAATCCTATAAAACAAGCATTTTTCAATAGGAAGAAGAATAAAGTTATACAAGAAAAAGTTTATCACAGGTACTTAAAAAAAAATAATGTCAATTAGCCTGTAGCAGTTTGAATCGTGGACCCCAAAAAATGTCTACCTGAAATTTTAGAATGTGAACTTATTTGGAATAAGTGTCTTTGCAGGTGTAATTAGGGAAAGATTCAGGATAAGATCATCCTGGATTTAAGGTACTCCCTAAATCCAATGACTGATGTCCTTGAGAGAAAAGCAGAGGGAATTTTGAAACACAGAGACACAAAAGGGAGAAGACAATGCAAAGACAGAGGCAGAGACTAGATAATGCTGTCACAAGACAAAGAATACCTGTAATCATCAGAAACCAAAAGAAGCAAAAAGTCTCCCCTAGAGCCTTCAGCTGGAGTATGGCCCTGCCAGGACTTTGAATTCTTGCCTCCATAATTGTGAGGGGATAAATTTCTGTTGTTTTACCACCCAATTTGTGGTAATTTGTGAAGTCAGCCACAGGAAACGGATACACAACTGAAAACACTAAAAAAGATGACTGCAATACAAATATTGGCAACATGTACAATGCATCTGACTCATAGAAAGGGGACAGCACAGGGTATATGACTAGAAGAGAAAAGATGTAACACTACTTGCAAGAGTACTTTAAACATCTGGTTAGAAACTAAGAATAATTTCTAAAAATCAATGTGTGTTTAAGAGACAAATGAAATTGTTTTGAAATTGTATTGTGAGATCAGATAGGTGATAGATGATAGATAGATAGATGATTGATAGATAGATAGATAGATAGATAGATAGATAGATAGATGATAGGTGATAGATAGATAGATTTTCCCTAACACAAAGAAGTAGTAGTAGTCTTGATGGGGTTGCTGGAGGAGGAAGGGCCTTTCCCTATGTACAATATTTTCTTTATTTTTTCAATAAAACTATTACAAACCAAAAGCAAATGTGATTATTCAAATGGTAAACACCAGTGAGGGAAATATGCCAGGCTGGAAAAGAAGTTATTGAGGAAAATTGCTTGCACTGCTGAAGAGAGAGAATGCTGCTTAGAATATGTTGCATGCCAGAGATGAGACTTAAAAATGAAATACACCTTAAGCATAACTTAAATAGTTTGTGTTCTTGCTGAAGGACTCTGGGGGAATATTACTGCAACAAATTGCTATATTTAATTCTTGGATAACAGCTAGGTATAGGTCAGACATGAAATTTTTCTTTTAAAGTAACCACTAGCAAGGGAAAAAGAGAAGTTCATGCCTAGAGACACACATGTACACATATCATCCTGTATGTAACCTGATGGTCGTTATTTCATGGTGACTAGACAAGGCAACGTGTGACAAAAAGCACCCAGGGTCTCTTGACTAGTGAGTGATAATAATGTGATACCTAAGATTACTGACACTCCTGTAACAGATATTTCCCCACGAACTATTTACTGCTGTCTTGGGCTATGATACTTTCAAGCATTTAGGAGAGTTCAGCCACCCAGTGCAGCTCAAGAGGTACAGTCAGACACAGCATGCTGCAGCCCAGGGAACCAAAGGAATCCAATCCCAATAGGCAACCCCGCTTCCTAGCAATGCTCTTCCAATGACATGTGGCAAATCCCTCTCCTGAGGGTTAATGTAATAGATATCAGAGGCTAGTTATTGATTGAAAATGGAAATCAGAGTGATTCAACAGCTGCTTTTCTTTTCATGTTTTTCCCATTTAAACTGAAATGATTTTGATTTTGTTGAATTAAATAGTATAGGAAGCAATCTGCTGCTGTCACCTACAGTACTTTTGTTAGATTAATGGTTATCAACAGGTAATAGAATGGTGTTCATTAGAGTAATATTAGGTATTGTAAGTAAAAAAAAAAAGGACTAATTATAAAAATATATCCTTATGTCATCAATCCCTGTCTTTGTCTAGAAGTGTATCATTTAGCTGACTAACTGATGCTGGGTTGTACGTAAAACTTACTAACTTGTTAGGAAGAATTTAAAATTCCCAGAATTTATAACCCTAGTGATGGAGCATGTTACAAAATCTGGAACTGTTGTGAACTATTGTTACCAGGTCTAAACTGCCACCATACAAGATGAGAACTAGGACAGACTCTCTGGCTATTCATGAGACTTGCCATAATAGTAAGATGGTCATGTTTGTGTATCTCTTGAATTATCAGCTGAGCCCCATGATTAAATCAAACTTTGGAAGCCAGCAACTGGTGAGCTAATGGAGACCTGAAGTTGTGTTTTGTTTGATATGCTTTGCTATTAGTAACTTGTCAACTTCTAAAATGATCATTTGCTCTCATCTCCAAATCCCAAATTCTTCCTTCTCATGAACAGATCAGAAGATCTGGCCACAGCAGAGCCATACGCACATGTAAAAATTATTGGCTAGACCTCCATGGTGGCATATACTTCTAGAAAAGGCCTATTAGTTTCTCTTTCACCATGATCCTGTCATTCCTTTTCACATCACACACATTGGTTGCAATTTACAAACAGACTAACACTAATCCCTATCATTTGACTTATTCATGCTCTCAGTATGGCTTCTACAACAATTAAATTCCAAGGCCCTGGTTTAGGTTCTTATTTGGTTTAATTTCTTGTGTACTTCCACAAGGCAGAGCTTCTTCAGGCCACAAGAGTGTATTCAGTTGATTAGATACCCTGAGTCCTAAAGAGTGATTTTTAAAAGGAGTAACTTATGCTCTCAAAGTCAGACACATTTAATTATGACTCCTAATGTTATCACTTTAGACAAGCTAGGAGCTTGTTGATCTCAATAATTCTGTCAATTAGAATTGGAAATGTTAAGCAATTTGAAAAGAAACATTCCTGCTAAGTGATAATGCCAGTCTGATGACTAATGGATAAAGGAAGAAGGTGTTATTGGTAGGCTTTCGTTGTACAGGCACTGGGCCCTCCCCATTTGCTCACTAGAATCCATTTCCTCCAAGCCCTTTTCTTATTCCCCTAACATGTCAAGCTTATCCCACCTTAAGTGGCTGATTCCTCCTCATCATTATGTTCTCAGCTCATATGCTCATTCTAAAGCAACACACATATGCCACTCTGTCCTGTAGGGTTTAATCACATCATCTTGTTTTGTTTTCTTCAAAGCATTTACGATTTTCTGAATATGCTTAGTTTTTGTACTTGTATATTATTTGGTGGTGTCTTGCCTTAGAATATAAACTCCCTGAAAACAAGTAGTATTGTGAAGTGACACTATTAAATAAAGGATGAATGTGTGAGTGAGTGAATGAATGACATGGCACCTATGACACTGAAAGGGCTCTGTGGTAGAAAAGGGAGAAGGAGGACCGAGAATAGATCCTCTATTATAATACTCTAGAGTTATACAGCTGTTAAATCCACAGATCTTTGAACCAGATCAGGCATAAGACCAATTACACATGGGTAGTTTTTGTCACTCAAAGTGCTTTTACTTAAACTGCTTATTAATGGCCTCTAACAAGACATGCAGTGTGTACCAGAATGCATATCCACACAGTATTTCCTTATTGAGAAAGTCCTTCTATAAAAAAAAAAAGTCTTGCTGAAAACCACAGTGTGCCTAGTGTTATAATTTATATCCTAGCACCATCTCATCACATTGCAGACCAGTAACAGTTTTTAGATTGCCATCTACCCAAGGACAATTCTTTATGTAGCCCTGACTTAGGCACATATACTTAAAAAAATACCACTTGAATCATGAAATGGATCTCATGATAGGAAGCACCCTCACAATGAAGAAAAGTATATTTTTTCATGAGAGTAAGTTACTTTACAAGCCTATTATGCTTTCCATGGAGATAAGCCCCTTATTGAAAGGAATGGTAAATTAAAGAGATTGGTCAGAGAAAGAGGTGTTAGGAGGGGGCAAGGAAGAGAATTCACTTAAGAAATATATAAGAGCATACTCAAAATAAATAATGAAAGGAATTGATTTTAACTGTAGTAATTTTCAGAAGTCATATCATAAGTAATTCTGTGGCTTCAAAAATAGTATCTGCATAATAGTTGAGAGCTGAATCTGAAATATATTTTCTATACATGCTTCTGACAAAGTAATCAGATGAATTATTTTATGTATTTCAAAAGTGTCAAAAAGACAATTTTAATTTTAACTTCAATAGAAAACCAAAATTTATTAGTAGAATTATAATAAAGCTCAACACACTATTCTTTGGCCAACTCTTATCACTTGACTATTTTTATAGCAGAATAATTAAGTGTGTAAGTAAGGCTTGCATAGTTCAATCATATTCTGTTTTTAACCTAGCCATGAATATGTTATCTTTTGAAGATTCTTCATGGTGCCCTGCTGAAGTGGGAGTGGCCTAAAAATGAAGTTTTGTTTGCTTGTTTCTCCTTTCCATTTTGTATTTGCTCTGGTTTCATGGATAACTGTGAAAATGTTTTCAACAGGGACACCTGGTTGCTCAATCAGTTAAGTGTCTGCCTTGGGCTCAGGTCATGATCCGGGGTCCTGGGATCGAGTCCTGCATTGGGCTCCCTGCTCAGGGGTGAACCTGCTTCTCCCTCTCCCTCTCCTGTTCCCCTGCTAGTGTGCTCTCTCTCTCTCTCTCATTCTCTTGCTCTGTCAAATAAATAAATACAATCTTTTTAAAATTTTAAAAAGAAAATCTTTTCAAAGGTAAATAATCTCAAAGGTCAGAGAACCAGTAGAGAGGAATTAAGAACTTGGAAAACTAGGTGGATAGGACATTTCCAAATACAAGTAATAAATGAATGAGAGTACAATCAAATAGACTTTTAAAAGTCAATTCCTTTTTGAGAAATAGATTATCTGTCTAGGTGAATTCCCCTTTTACCATTAAAAGCCAGCTTCCAGATAGGTCTGATCCATTCATTCACTGGCCACTAAATGGCATTGACAAATTACACTTTCTAATTGCCCAGCATTGGCAATGATAAATCTCTTGACTTCTGGCTTTGCAAGGAGATTGGATTTGGTGAAGTAGCTGCTGCCCCAACCATATCCTTAGAGATGTAAGCAATCCAACTCTCTACCATTGAAATAATAGTTTTCTTTTATTCAGAGTGCTGATGAGGCCAAACCCAATATTTTGATTTCAGAGAAAGTAGATTTAATTATGGCCCTTGAGCATACTAGACCCCAGTTGGCCATCCAAAAAAAAAAAAAAAATGCATTCCACTGATTGCAAAGTATTAAAAGTATGGATGTTTCAAGACAAATTCCATTGATTGTCTAAAACAACTAATGAAAGCCACCCTGTGCTACTTTTCTGATGGTATTAGACAAATGTCTTCAACTCTTTGAATCAAGAAGAGACTCCAAGTACAGTAAATTCACACTTGTTGTCCCTTTGCCATCTTTGAAGTACTCTTTTTCAGAGATTTTGTTTCATTCCATGTCCCAACCTATGAAAGGAAAAAAAAAAATTGTGGAGGCCTTGATGAGGCTCCCTCTTGATTCACATGATGAGATGGAGTCTCAGACAAAACAATTAAAGCAGTACAATTTTCTTCTTGCATTCATCAATAATAACTGATGCAAGATATCTGCTTTTCAAGTTCTGCTGGTTTTCTGTCTCCTTTGTGGATTGGTTTCACACATAGTGGCTTGAATATGGAATTCAGATCTAGCAGTAGTATGATAAATTGCTATACCACAGAGTCATTATCTTTCTCTACTGGAACTAATGGGCAGTAGCCACAGGAACTCAAAATAATACTCAGCCAACCAGTATCATGGTCAAAGTATGCATAGGAAATGTGAATTGCTTTTATTTTACCTTCATAAAATTAAGATACTATTGGCCATCCCTGATACAAGTAGGAATTTCAGCATGACTTTAAGATTATGGCAGGGTGCAGTTTTAGACATTTGTATTTCAGGAGGTAGAATTAAAATAAAAGTCTCTTTAACTACAAAAATGTCTATTAAGATTTTTTCCTAGTTGGCACATTCAAAGATATTTCTTTCATTACACATAAGTGAATCTCCACCATTTAAATAGTCTTTCACATTTAACGTGTCCCTATTGTAAAAGCAAAAGTAACTTTTGTATTTCTTTCATATTCTTGCATAAGCATAGAGTCTCTGTTTTCATTAGAAAAATAATGTTTATCTTGTACGTTAGAGAATTAAACAGGAATGTATGTTTTGAATAATCTTGAGAAAAGGTTAGTGGCTAATTAAATAGTAAATTAAATAGGCTCCAGACTTGCGTGGCAGCATCGGAAATCTGGACTGCTTTTTCATTACACTTCTTTAAGAAGAACAATATAGGTAAATGTGAGAGAGAACATTTTGCTTTGGCTAACTGTTGGACTGCCTCTGTTTTTGAGAAGACATTTATTATGTTTGCCTTTTCTTTGAGTGTGGGAATGTGCAAGGGTGAGAGTGTGTTAGCTGTGTGATTTTGATTTAAAGCATGGTGGATAACAGCAGGCTTGGTTTTATATATGAGTGGCCCCAGCAGGTGATGAATTGTTTTTGACTTTCATCATTTGCCAATAAATAAGAGAAGTGAGAGATTTATCATGTATGTAAAAATCTCTGGCAACATTCTCTATCATGTAAAATAAAATTTAATAAAATAGCATTTCAAAAAATGCATACAAACACTTGCCTTACGCTTAGAGGCTATAAATTCTGCAATTCAGTAGTCTTTACAAAATGGGGAGTGGGAGTCAGGGAATGGACCTACTTGTCCAGCATCAGGGTAGTGACCATTTTGCACAGCTGGTAGATTTGCAAAGTTGAGTGACCATCTTTATGTGTGACTCCCTGTGACCCTTTTATTAAGCACCTAGCTGTGCTCAATAGCGAAATGGATTCTAATTGCTTCACAGCAGGTTAAGTGATTTAACCTGAAGCAAAGCAATAGTTTTTATTTGAAATTGCCAGCATATTCACATTGACTCCCCTCTACCTCAAAACAAAACAAAACAAAATCACCACCCTGAAAAGAGAAAACTTTTACCAAAATGTAGTATACTACATTTTTCCCCCACATCATAAAACAAAAGAACACAGATGATGTGTCCAGAGACAAGAAAATGTTAATACCGGAAAAGGCCCTAGCAACCACCCAGTTCAGTGTTTAATTTTGCAAACGTAACAATGATTTGTATTTATTCATTGGCAATCTAGAAGCTTCCAAAAAGTAACTAATTTTGAATGGAAGCAAAGCTTTGTTTAAGATAAACATAAGACTAATTATTTTGGATTTCTCTCTTCAAATATGTATTGAGCCCCTTCTAGTACTAGTCACTGGGTTATATCCCATGGGGTGTGGAGAAATAAACTAGACATGGTGTCTGTCTCAAGGAACTCACAGTCTCATTAATGTCATGCTAAGGACCAAATGTCTGACTGGCACACGAGCAGGAGGAAATCATATTAAATATTAATATGTGTCTTATTGTGGATCAATTTGATATTCTTTTAACCTTGAACTTCCAAAGGAATTATCATGTTTTGAAATGGTGTTCTTTGGCTCTCTGCTTGAGTGCACATAATTTTTCCATTTTTCCCCTTTCCTTTCTCTTTCCCCAATATTTGTTTAAATGAAGCAAAAGAAATTGATAAAGACCCAATTGTAAGAAATAGAATTACCTCCCTACTCAGAGTCAAGATCATGTGATGACTGGGACTATTCTTTCTCCACTGTGTGTATCTATAGAAAATCCTGTCCTTAGTTCAGGTGCTGAGAACCTGTTCCTACTGCTGATGCTTTACTACCATCTGCTATCCAATACATTTTTTGAATATTTTGAGTATAGTTTGGGGAGAATCAGATTAGAAAACCCATATTCTTCTTCTTTTTTAAAAAATCAGGATGAATCCTAGTCTGTAACAAGTATAATAGGAAAAATAATATAATTTAATTACAAATACAGAGCTCTTTCTTTTTAAAACTTCAGATATTTGTGAACCCCTCCCACATAACACAATTACAGTCCTACATCTGAGCTCTGGCTGGAATTCTCCAGAAACACACACCTTGGCAAACCCTACACATGAATTAATCACTGTATACAATTGTAATGTTTTTGTCTCTCTCCCAGGCCCTTTTCCACTCCTGGCTGATAAGAATCTCTAATGTGATGTTGTAAACGCTCCATTCTATACTTAGTCTAAATAGGAAATAACATTTACGTCTATTAGCATCCACAGAAACATTTGTCAACAACAACTTGGAGAATGACATAACTTTTTTAAGTGCACCCATCTGGGAAAGTTTCCAAGTTGGGAGATACCCAAGTTGGCAATGATTCTAAGAAACTTATTCATATGCACTATACACAACAATTTCTGGACTTGTTTTATATTTCCAGCTATTAGCTTTGGAAGTGCTGGAGATAAGACAAAAATATACACATACACACAACTAGAAATAAAATGAAAGTAGATCTACAAAAGCTCTAATAGGATAGCTCTGGTAAATTTAGAGCAAGGGAGAGGTCAAGATCACCCTTTGTGTTTAGTCAACTCATATCTGAGACTGGTCCATTTTGTTCAAGGACAAAATGAAAATATTATAAAACCATTTGAGGTCCACCTGAAAAACTGATCCTTTTCTATCAAGGACTCTCCAGAAATGCTAAAGTGTTGTACAATATAAAAGAATATACATATATATTTTTTTCTTTTCACAGTTTGAAGTCCTTTTGAATTTTGGGTTTTGTTTTCTGTTACTTATCTTACTATTTCAGGCACAACTAGCTGCTGATGAACTATTAAGTAACTTTTTTCTTCATTCACAAATCTAATGCCACCTTTGTGTATGTAAGAAAGCCACATGAGTTTTCTACATTTTTAGTTTTGCTTTTAGTAAATACGTACTGGAACATATAGTTCTTTATTTAATTGGTAAATGTTGATCATTTTTGTGTAATTGGTTCTGAGAGTTCTATAGCTTAGGCCTGTATTTATTTGACACACTTGGTAAATCCTTTAGCTGATCTTTTGAAAAAATATCATGTAAGAGCAGAATTTTATTTAGGGTCAGAATTAAACAAAATTCATTCAGTAAAATTGTTAATAATTATCAAGCGAACTCAGCTGACTATTTGTTAAGCTGATCATTCAAAATGAATCTGTACAAATAGAAATATTTATCCTTAATATTCATTGCTTCAAAACTTAAATTAGCAGGATCATTTTGCCTAAAATTATTCATTCTTCTCTTAGAATTTTAAAGGAATTGTACCATTCTGTCTAGACACCAGGAAGTGGTATAATCTTTTCCCCACCCCAACAAATGTTTCTAATTCTAACCTATTCTAAAATAACCAGTTTGCAAAGTTATCTTTAAGATAAATTCAAATTTTTTCTTTCTTATAATATTTCACTGGTTAATAAGCTTTTAGTATTTTTAATTAAAATATACTAATATTGACATCATTAGTCTACCAGTTCAGAGCTTTGGATTTGTAATTAAATGCATCAGATCCAATTCCAGATCTGCCACTTAAATAGCTATGTGATCAAGACAAGTTTCTTAACTGTAGTTTTCTCATCTGTAAAATAGAAATTACAGAAACTTTAGAGAGTTAATGTTAGAATTAAATGGATTAAGATGTGTAAAGCATTTTGAACAGGGTCTAGTTAGGCTAGATAAGAATTTGCTATCAACACTATCATCATCATCATCATCATCATCATCATTATCATCATCATCTTACTAATGGAGATGTCTAGCAAGCAATTTTTATGAAATTTGGAATAAATCAAAAAAAGTTTTTCTTACCTTGATATAGAATGAATGTATTATATTTGCAAAAAACACACAAAATGTATACAAGATAATTTAAAGCCTCTGATTCCACCAGGGACCCAGCTTGTAAAATATAGGAGTAGCTCCTCTTATAATTGAAAATAAATTTTCAGTACCTTATAAAGAGAATAAATAAAAGCTCTTCATTCTGTATATTTTCTATATCCATCCAAAGTTGTCCATAAATGCAAATGTTGAAATATGAGTAACTATTATGAATGGGGTGAGTACTATGTGTGTATATGTAAGTGTAAATGTCTGTGTCTCCGTGTGTGCTCCTTTTTAATCTGAAGTACCCAAAATAAGAAAGATACATTTATCATCTGAGATGTTTGGTATGCTCTTCCTAACAAATAATCAGGCTGATAGAATTTCAGAGTGGGTAGGCTAATTACCATAGAAGTCAACTAGTTACTCTGATGGTAGAAATTGTACTGAAATCAGAGTATCTTTATTTATAGCATCCATTTAACTAATTTCGGTGTGACAAATTTGTACCAAATATTGAACCATATACCAGCATTGTACTGGGTGATTAGGAATGAAAATGAATAAAATATGCCTACTTATGTTAGGGGAAGGTGCATATATTCTATTAGTCACGGGCTTACTCAGTGCAACCTTATGTCTCTAATCCAATCTTTCTCGAATAACACTGTTGCTTCCCCAGCCTCCCAGCTTCTTACCTGGAAAACTAGCTTAAAGTTTGAATTCACACTTAGAAATTAGGATTCACAGATCATTACCAAATAGTTGATGATGTTTTGAACAAGACACACACACACACACACACACACACATATGCGCACACATGCACACACACAGATGGAATTTTGGCTACTATGTATAAGTCTAACAAAATGAGTATGGAATTTCTTAATGTGAAAGCTTTTCTTAGACAGTTTTGGTCCTTACATATTTTCATATACCTGTGCCATTTTACCATTTTTATATTGAAAGATAGAATACATGTTTTTCTTCAAAGCAGAGTAACCAAACTAAGTTTTACTGGTAATCACCAGGAGAAGATGTGATGGAAGAAATATAAATAAATAAGAAATTAATTAATAAAGATAAATTATAAGTGTATTGTCATTTTTACATGAAAATTTCTATTTCTTTGTAGGGTTTTACTCGTGAACATATTGAATATGTCGCTTTTCAATATTAAGAACATTCAGACTTTGGCTGAAATTATATAATGCACTTACTATATTTTAAATTCTTCTAAAAAATATTTAGAGAAATTCAGTAATTATTAATAAAAATTTTATCTTCTACTGGGATGCCTGGGTGACTCAGTGGTTAAGCATTTGCCTTCAGCTCAGTGCATGGTCCCAGAATCTCAGGATTGAGTCCCACATTGGGCTCCCCTCCAGAAGCCTGCTTCTCCCTCTGCCTATGTCTCTGTCTCTCTCTCTGTCTCTATCATAAATAAATAGGTAAATTCTTTTTAAATCTGTTAACTTTTCAAAACAACTATTAAAACTAATCCTGTCCTTCATATAATCCCATATTCTCATAATTAACAGTTTATAAAGTGATATAGGACTTACCTCATCTAAAGGAATAAAAATTAAAATTCATGGTATGGTGTAATTTTTTAAAATTCTAAGATCATATTTTTATATTTTTATTAGATTCACCTGGAAAAAAATCAAAGCACCAGAGGATAAAGAAATATATCTAGATTAATAGCAGATGTCTTCATACAATAAGAATATAGAACACTAATGGCTCTCTAAAGGTTTCAGTTAAACAAATTTAGGTAAATGACTATTCATCATCCCCACAAGTTTCCAAAATTTTTAACATTTTCTGAATATTTTGGATATTTTTATCAATTTTAACTTTTTTCTAGTATATATTCCCAGTTAGTTGCACAAATTCCAGCACCTTGAAAATATAATGATGTTAATTATAATGATGATGACGTTAGTGGACTTAAGTAAAAATTATGGATTCCAAGGGCAAAAAAACCTCACAAACAATTTTCAGTGCTGTACCCTAAGTATTCTTGGTAGCCGGGTTATCTTCCTATGTGTATGAATGTGTTATGGAAAGAGACTTTAGAAGCCATCAAATAAAATCATGAGGAATTTTCTAGAACCAGATGCGTATTAAAGGTTAATAGTCTATCTTATTTTTTTGCAGAGCATGGAAATTTGCTGCAGAGAAAGGAAATGACTTGGTCAAAGGCACAGGACAAATGAAATATAGAGCCAGAAAGAGAGCTGAACAATCCTGACATCCGAGTCAGGAATTATCTTTTCATATACTTGCTTCCATTCCTCTTTACCAGTAGACTCCTTCCAAGATAGTCAAGACTGCTTTTACTTTTCACCGCTGCATTCTGCGAGGTTAGTACAGTTGTTGGGACATTTGAGTTGTTTAGTAAATAATCACTGAATGAATGTAAGAATTTTATTTTATTTTATTTTATTTTATTTTATTTATTTATTTTTTGAATGTAGGAATTTTAACACAAATAAATAACTACGTAACCTGGGAGAAAATTCAATCTGTTAAGAGGCCACTATCTTTCTACCATATTCGGATGCTAACTTTAGTTTGAATTTCTAATTTACACCTGCAGAGCTTATTAGTAACCTACAGGTTTAAAATTAATTTTATTTAGTACCATAGTATTTATATATTTGTATAGTATTACAGTATTATGCACTTTGCCTAGCATCATCAAAATTGAATATTCGGTTGCTCTTTTTCTGTTTCTAACTCTATTCTGTCCATTTAAAATTATCCTCTATGTGACAGTCTTTCTTCGTAGGGCTGCTACTACTTGGCTTTTACAAATTAAGTCATAGATTTGTCTGAATTTTAATTGATCCTGAATATATTTTCCTCAAATAAGGTGGAACATTGATAGAAGAGTGTCCTATGGAAAATAAGTTGCTGGTGTTTCACAAAATAATTGGGAATACTTGCCAAGCTTCAAGTTAAAAAAAAAAAAAAAAAAAGGAAGGCTTTACAGATGATGTGGCAGGATACTGGGAGAGAGGGGAGGGAGGAAGAGAACCACACTTTAGTTTTCAGAGATACTTGTTATATTTTTCACTGGCTCTGTTTTATCTACATAACTTGGGTCTTCTGATTCTTTTCTTTTTTGTGTGTGGATAATTGCTTTGTTGTTAGTGCTTTGACACTGAGTGACAGTGCTTTTGGGTGGTTGACAGCCAAATCTATTGGCAGATGATACTCCTCCTCCACGGAGAGGTGCTTTCCTTCTGCCTAGTGACAGTAAGAGCTTCTAAGTTGACAGAGGAGGTCTCATCTCTCTCGGAAGAGAGACAAAAGCAAAGTGGAGAGAGCGAGATTTCTGCCAGAATAAAAACATCTATTTAATTTGCTATAGAGAGAAATACAACAGGCAGTGTGTATAATGAGTGCAAGTTAAAACAAATCATTTTATTTATGCATGTTGCCTATGGAAAATTTTTATTACTTAGGAAGCTATCAAGGTCTTTATATATTGTCTTTGGAATCACTGAAAACCAAAAATAAATTCTTTTTCTTTCAGTGGAGTTTATTAAAAGGAGACAGACAGGAACAGAGTAGGGAGAGGATGTGAACACAATTTTGTTATATTTCACATCACAGAATTAAAGCCATGTAAAGTAAAAATATCCCTAACAATGGTTAGTAGAATTATTTTTCTGAATTGTGAAGATATTTTTTTGCCAAGTGATTTGGAGATATAGGCCAGAGAATCTGATTTACCATTCATAATTTACAGTTGAGAATTACACAATTTGAGATTAAAAAGCATCTTTTTGTCTTGAGAAAGGAGTTAATCGTTTAGATCCTAAACTACCATCTGTGCAACAGCATGCATTTATGAAGCCTCAAGAAAATAAGACATAGGTAAGGTGACTGTCTATGGAGAGAGGCCTCCTTGAGGACTATGATTGTGTCTTGAAACATCGTGTTCATCATTTAGGGTCTTTTAGTAGGTTGGGGATATTTGTGAATCTCCTGAAATAGTATGTAAAATATTTGCTTCCATTTGCAATTTTCTGATGAGTAGATTTGTATGTTCATTGAATTAATAACCATCAGTCCATGGACTCAAGGAAAGTGAGAATCACTGCTCTAGTACCATGACAAATATTGTAACTTAACTACCATTTCAACTATTAAACTTTTGTTTGTAAAAAATAAATAAATAATTAAAATCTTGGTGTCTAGGAGAAGCAGTGACAAAGGATTAAGACTCAGTAACTTGTTGGTTGACTCAAAGTTTAGTCTTCAAATATTAAAAATATTGACCTTAAGGTAGAGGTGCCCTGCTAGAAAAGCCTGAATGGGAATTCGTAGGATAACAGGTGTTTGCTCTAAAACTAGAAAGGCTTTCTAACAGAGGCCTCTAGGAATAAAGTGAACTGCCCTGGAAGATAATAACTATAGGTTTTAAGTAATGCTTAGTTTTATTCAGTAACACGAAATACATCTTAGTAGAATTTCTGCCATGTGCCTTGAACTGTTTTAGATAAGTTAGATATATCAATGAACAATCTAAGCAAGGTCTTTGTTCTTATGGATGTTACAGTCTATTGGGTAGAGATTGACAGTAAACAAGTAAATTATTAAATAAATAGTATTGCATTGTATAGCAATAAGCGCTCCGTAGAAAACAAAAGATCATGCTGTAATAAATAATTTCAAAGAACTCTGATTTAGATGGCCTGTTCAGGAAAATCCTTAGGTGCCATCTGTGATGAAATCTGAATGACAAATGTACCAGTGATATGACTACCTGATGAGTAACAAGGATCTTCCAAGGACTTTGCAAAAGAGACTTTCTGTGGGAAGGAAACTGAGACAAAATGGCCCTCTAAGGTCCCTTCCAACTCAATAGTACAATATTGGATATGATCTCAACTTCTAGATTTCATCATCCATTGACTCTCTTATGGCTCCTTAGTGAGACAGAATTTATGAATAATTAAGTTGAAATAGAAAGATAAATTGGTTTCTTCAACTGAACAGTATCACGTACTATGAAAATTCAACTGGGAATGATGAATGATGATAATGCTAGCTATCATAGTTGTCAATATAGGATCCAGATTCACTTATCTGATACTTTTAAGATTTCTTTCTTTGTTCTTTTTGTTGCTTCAACTGGTGATCTAGCACAGCTATTTATCAATTTTTCATTCATAGTTGTCTCATCAGTGAATTGCTGGAGGTTTGTAAATCTCCCTTTTGAAATGTTGCCCAAAACAGAATGTAAACCATACTAATCTGTTCTTTAAATTACATTAGTATTAGATCCATAGTCAGGGTGTTTCCATATGCTGGTGTCTCAGGGTACTTCTGAGGTGGCTCTATGCCACCAGATCCTGAAGAGAGCAGTGTAAAAGAAGACATCACAGTGTTTTCAAAGAGTAGGACTTCTAAAATAAACAACACATATTCATTTACTATTTCGATTAAAGATTTTCCTAGCAACACATTTTCAGTGTTCTAAGCTTTTCCTAGAAGGAATCCTATATCATGTAGTTCTCATTCTTTTGTTTGTTCATCTTTTCCTTTTTCCCATTCCCCCCACCCAAATATCTATTCTTATAGTGATTAGGATACCATGCTACACATGTAGGTCTTAAACATGAATAGAAAACCTTCCAGGCTCATAAATACACAATGCTCTACTCTAAAAGGGTCAAAGATGGACAATGGGTAAAGGATGACTTAAGTCCTGTAATATATCAAGAAGAAAAATATAGAAGGTAGGGAGGCATTATAAGAGAGGTAAAAACAAAACAAAACAAAACAATGGATCTCACAGCCTGGTGGCCTGAAAGAGACAAGTTTCTTTAATGCAATAGCATCTAAGCTGGACTTTTAAAGAATAACTGCAATTTCAACAGACAAGAGATTAAAAAAATAATATACAAGGGGAGATATTGGGTATAGGGGAGTCTGAAGGAAATGATAGTTTCCATACAAAGTAGATTTTGTGTGGGAGAATGAAGCCAGAAAGTATTCTAATTATGGCTATTTTGGTTATAAGGACAGAAACATCTTGAAACTGGTAAGAGTGATGCTTTTTGTGTGTGAGGATAGAATTAGCAACCTTATTGACATCCAGGACAGGAAATGAAATACACCTGAGCTCATGAGTCCAGAACAGCAAAATCAGGAGCAATGGAGGTTGTCCCAGGCCGTTTCATAACTGATAGGCATGGAACACAAAGGAGAGGTGGGAGTAAAAGATAACACAAAGCTTTTGAGATGGGTGAGGGAATTCAATATCCTGGCAGAGAGAGCACTCAATAAAATTACCTACTCTTAACTGACTGCCTGACAGACTGAAAGTTTTCTTTCAAAAGGAAGAACATCATACCGACTTTTGACATCGGATTTTGATATTTGATCCCAGGTTGTAGGAGTCAAGTTTGCAGCCATTTCATAGGGATTTTAATAAGAAAGACAGCAATGCATTTCCTGGTGAATTGTAAAATTTGGTATTTCAATATAATATATACATTTGAGTTTACTAAGAACTTTGATGTGTTTTTACATATACATGCATTTTATTCTCATGACACCGAGATTGAGTAGGCAGGCAGTTTACACATAAGGATACCAAGGCTCAATTATTTATCTACAGGTAAAAGTTTTATTCTATTAGAGAGAAGATATAACCCAGGATTCTTAGACTGTAAGTCCTATGATTTTTCTAGACAATCAAATGGTGCTGGTGTAGAGCACAAAACTTTCCAATTCAGTGTTATTTTTCTAATAGTCCTTTGCGTTAAGTGCCTTCCTATTTAGTAATTCACACTCCAATAATTCTGTGTGAATTATATAACACACAATTGAACCACCCCACCAGATAGAACTAAAATCTGATGACAGGAGACAACTCCCTCTGGGCTAATACAGATTATTTTAATTCCTCCTACTGGAATTAATGAGACTTACATGGATAGGTCTTATTATAAAAACCAAACCAAACCAAAACGAAACCAAATGAAAACTAAAAATTCTCTCTCCTCCTTAGATATTCAATTTAGCTCAAGCCTTGTAATACTGGGTCAAATTTTAGGTCACACATTGATATGTGAGCATATCACATTACATAATAAGTAGAACTGAAGTTCATCCAGTATAGACAATAAATGGCTTCCATTGTTCTTTGAATTGTCATCCCTTCTGGCTTGGTGATGCCTAAGCCAGTCATGTTTTTAATATTTTTAATTTATCTTTTAGTTATTAATGATAACCAAGACATTCTTAAATACAATTTCAAGTACAAATATTTCAAGAAATAACCATGTTACCAAACTAGCATAATGTATATTTACTTAGTTAAAATTTGTGCCTTTGGAAAACTATTTATTTGGTTCCCATATACTTGAAATGTAGACAGAAATTTTAAGTTTCTATTTCAATGCATTCCACTTCTGTCTTTATTTATTCAGAGATGTTTTTTAGAAATTAATTTGACTAGAATCTTAGAGGCAAAACTGTTTATATAAGGTACCAGGAAAATAAGCAGAAAAACTGTGGTTATGAAATCATTAATTATTTAAAACGAAAAGACAAAATATCAGAAATAATGGATTATAAAAAATAATAATACGACTTGCAGTGAAATACAAGTATCCACTAACAGTATGATGCAAATCTAAATTTGTTGACCTGGAAAGATTATGTGTGTCTACATATATGTGTATACATATATGTATATATTTATATGTGTGCATTTAAAATACCAAATAATAAAAGATTATGTTTAGAAAATCCCATATTAAACAGTGTGCCCACAGATGTGTTCACAAGCACATAAAAAAGGTAGAAGAATATTTAATATTTTATTAGGGTTCTATCATATAAAGAAATTTGGTATAAATTTGGGGACTTTCCCCCCTTTTTCCACTTTTTTGGTTCCTAAATATTTCACACAGATTTTAAAAGAATTATAAAAGTTATATTTAAAACAAGAAAAATGTAAAGTATTTATTTATTTAAGATGATCTTCAAGTCTGATTCCTTTGGCTCTTGGTGATCATCTCTTAGTCCAACCAATTCTAGCATCTTTGTGCTATATCCCTTCTTTCCCTGTTCACTATCCTTAATTTCATTTTCATCTTCATTGATAAGTGGTCATGGAAACCAACATCATCATCTACTAAGATCTACTGAGATGCAAATATCTGTTTGATATACTGAAAACTGAAAACAATTCCAGTTGATTTACAGCAGGATTGTAAATTATTATTATTGTTGTTATTTCAGAAAGCAACTGATTTACTGAACCAATGAATTAGAGGTGATCTTAGAATGCACCAGTCACCCACTTAATAATTATTTATTGAATTGATTTTTTATGAAAACAACTTGTTCAAAATTCTGTTCAACTTCTCAGTACTTACTCTGATTCAGTATTTCCTATTCTCTCTTGAAAATGTAAGGCCTTGTTATTACTTCCGCTTCCAGTTTTCCTTTCACTTCACATTTATTATTCTCACAGTCTTACAACCTGTGTAGTTACTCTCTAAATACAAGTCAGCAAATTTAATCTTTGTATGTTTAGAAAGCAGCCTCAATAGAGATTTTTCCCAGTAACTGAAAATACAGTAGTCAGAGGTTGGAAAATATTATCTTTAGGTAGACAAATGAGAAGGTTAAGATTTTGCTTCAATTGCATCAATTTTGCAGTACCTAGTGCAGTGCCGGGGTTATATAAATATTAAATTCTAATCATATTGACAATACCCACCTAAAAGAATCCTTTCCAGATAGGTTATGTAAATAATGATTCATTAGAGCAAATGAAATAAATTTGGATGTAAATTTTATACTCATTGAACTGTTTGCTGGAGAATAGTGCTCTGCTGAACACGTCCTTAGAGCCAAGTATGTATGTGTGTATGAAAAAATACATGTACATACATATATATGTATGTTGCAATACATACATCAATGTGTGTATATGTAAATATCTACATGCTTATGTGTATATGTACATATGCATATAATGTTTATCACTTTTTTATTTGACTTTTCATTTGCTATACTTTACTTTGTCATTGTATGCCTTAACAATTTCAAATTCCTTCTTCCTCTTCAATCTCCTCTGAAAACTGCTTTTTTTTTTTTGCTCTCAGATGTCCCTTTAATTGCAATCATCACAGCAATCATAAGAATACCACATGGAGATTGAAAGATTTATCGGTAAAGATCAGATTGCAGGAAACCCCTGTAGAAGGTTCAGTCCCTACAAAGTAATGATGTTATTTAAGAGCACTGAATCTCTTCATACCCATCACTTTGACATATGCCACATTCCACTTGGTTGCAGCCTTCTAAAAGGGACTGCTAGAAGCAATGTCAGTGTTGGTATGGGCACATTTGTAAGTGACAGGACAATTCCTGTGCAAAGCCCCTAGGTCCTAAATGAAATTATTTTGAGGACTTTAGCAAATACCAAGCTATTTGCAGCATGAAGCCCAGTTTCTATAAAATCTTCCAAGTTCCCTAGCATTCTTAAATAGGATTTGGACAGAATGGCAGATGGATGAGGTTAAATGAAAAGTTAAATTTACTTCTTACACTTTGTAGTGGTTTTAATTTATCAAAGATATATTTATTTTTAAAATACTTCAGAAAGGCAAATCCATAAAATGCTAATTAGAAAAAAAAAGAAACAAAAAAAAAGAGATAAAGGAATAGGACCATGAAAGTGACAAAAAAGAATGCCAAATACCATTAACTTAGGAAGCACTTCTGAATTTTATTAATGGTAAGTGACATAGAAAACACCTATACAAATAAGTGAATAAACAAGTTACTATTTCTCACTTATCAGATTGGTAACCATTTTAAAGTTTGAAAATATCGAGTATTGGCAATGATTGCAAATTCTGCTGTGGGAGAGTGAATTGGAATAACCACTTTAGAGAATACTTTGGCATTAACAGTAAAACTGAATATGTACATAACCAGAAACTTCACTTCCATGTTTATTCTCTAAAGAAACATTTACATAACTTTACAAGAGGGACATGTACAGGTATGTTTATTGTAACATGGTTTAAAATAGCAAAGGGAGAAAGCATGTAAGTGTTAATAATTTGCAAAATGAGCAAATTAGTGTGTGTGTGTGTGTGTGTGTGTAAATGGGAAAGTATATCTGTTAACAGGAATAGAATAGACAAGGAAACACATACTGACAGATTTCAAAACCACAATTTTGATTAAAAAACAAGTTGCAGGGATCCCTGGGTGGCGCAGCGGTTTGGCGCCTGCCTTTGGCCCAGGGCACGATCCTGGAGACCTGGGATCGAATCCCACATCGGGCATCCCGGTGCATGGAGCCTGCTTATCCCTCTGCCTATGTCTCTGCCTCTCTCTCTCTCTCTATCATAAATAAATAAAAATTGAAAAAAAAACAAAAAACAAGTTGCATACATATAGACAGATTCAAAAATTTTAATGCTGAGTTATAGAGCAAACCAGAGAATAATATATATACTAGAAGAGTACTTATGTAAAATTTTACAAAACATACACATAGAATACTCATTTTTTACACATACAATAATCTATCACTTATAAAGATATATATGATAATTTATAAAAATAGATTCTGCTACATCAATGATAATAATTGCCTCTGTGGAAAGGGCACAGAAGGACAGGACTTATCTCAATAATATTTTGGGGATCCCTGAGTGGCTCAGCAGTTTAGCACCTGCCTTCGGCCCAGGGCGTGATCTTGGAGTCCCGGGATCAGATCCCACCTCAGGCTTCCTGCATGGAGCCTGCTTCTCCTTCTGCCTGTGTCTCTGCCTCTCTCTCCCTCTCTCTGTGTCTCTCATGAATGAATACATAAAATCTTTTAAACGAATAATATTTTATTTTTTAGTAAAAAACATGAAGCTAAAATAAAAATGCTAGCAATAGTCAGTTCTAGGTATTGAGTACAATAATTTTTATTATATTAATTTCTGTTCTCTTATTAGTTCTAAAGTGTTCTTAATACCAAAGGAAACTCCATAAAAATAAATTGTCTTACTGTTTTCAATGTACTATACTAATTAATAACTTGAGCAAATATTTTCTCTTTAGCACTGAGGTGTCATGGTGTTATATTTTTAATGTCATTTCAGAAAACAAAAAAGTGCTTTTTTTCCTATAAGGTTATGTTTATTCAGTGTGATTTTAAATAAGACATTTAATTCTTCTACTGTTATTGTGAGGCACTAATGTGCAGATTCTTTGATTTCAAATGTCTTACATAATTTACCTACACAAGATTATGCTTTAATTTTAATTGCTTTTAAGACATAAGTTTTCCTAAAGCAACACTCAATATGCACCATCAATTATCTTAGAGAAAGAAACACAGAAAATATATTAATTATAGGTCATGACCCAGCAAATTATGAATTTCCAACCAGAAGTAAATTATTGCCACTAATTAGCTTTCTTGTTTGCCAGACTGAGTTAAAGTCTTCATTGCATTAGTCATTTCATAAATCACTTTCTCAACATGCAAATCTGGAAGGAATAAGAATTTGAAAATATGTTAACAGATTACTAATACTCAGGCACAGAGTTTTGTTGGACAGTTTCTTCCATTGTCAGGAATATTTTATCAGTTTAGTGTGGAATATTTGGAAGAGAAGATAACTTATTTTCTTTACTGATATAGACTGTTTCGAAGTCATTTATTATTTGTCCCTCTAGACAATTAAGTCTTGGACAGACTGAATCTATATTAACATTAAGTAAAAAAGAGTGTGCTCCTTAAATTACTATTTTAACTGCTTTTTTGTTTAAATAGTTAATTATTGAAGTATAGTTGACATATAGTGCTATATTAGTTTCAGGTGTACAACATAGTAATTCAACCATTCTGTACATTATACAAGGCTCACCACAATATGTCTAGTGACCATCTGTCACTGTACAACATTATTACAATATTATTGACTATATTCCCTATACTGTACTTTTATCCCTATGACTTATTTATTTTGTAATAGGAGATTTGTACCTCTTACAGAATGGCTATTATTAGAAAGACAAGAAATAACAAATGCTGGTGAGGATGTGGCAGAAAGGGAGCCCTGTGCACTGTTCATAGGACTGTAAATTGTTGCAGCCACTGGAACACAGCATGGAGGTTCCTCAAGAAATTAAAAACAGAAATACTATACAGTTGTAATTCCACTACTGGGTATTTACCGAAAGAAAACAAAAACTCTAAATTGAAAAGATATATGTACCCCTCTGTTTATTGCAGCGCTATTTACAAAAAGCAAGATATGGAAGAGTGCAGTGTTTTGAATGTTTTCCAGCTTCATTGACTTTTAGCAAAATTGTGATATTAGTGGAACGGGTTGGCTCAAACCTTTATTTATTTATTTATTTATTTATTTATTTATTTATTAAATTTTTATTTATTTATTCATGAGAAACAGAGAGAGAGAGAGAGAGAGGCAGAGACACAGGCAGAGGGAGAAGCAGGCTCCATGCAGGGAGCCCGACGTGGGACTTGATCCCGGGTCTCCAGGATCACTCCCTGGGCTGAAGGTGGCGCTGAACCACTGAGCCACCCTGGCTGCCCACCATTACTAATTAAACTAGTGATTCCAAATTTCAGTATTTATAACTGCTGTGAATAATAGAAAAATATCTGATCTCTTTTGTTTTCTGTCTTTTTTTCAATCTTTTCCAAAATTCTGTCTACCCTTGCCTTCAAAACGTATCTGTGACTGTTCCTATTTCCATCAGCTCCCACTTTCTGATGTTTCAGGTAGATAATCTGACAACAAAATAGTACTAATAAGTTAATAAATATTAATGAATTATAATGGGCAAACGTGCTTACTTACTCATAGTCACAGAATAACATATTTGGGATGGTCATGATTTTTTTTCTGAAATAATGTCTTAACCATCTACCCGCTTAAATATAAGCAACAAGACAGTATGATATTATGCCCCTTTGGTTGACTGATAAGTCCCTAGTCCTGAAAAAGTGAGTAGAAGATAACAGATGCTCTTCAGAGATTAAAAAAAAAATACAATAACAGTGAAATAATTCAACAAGAGAGAAAAGGGCGGAAGAGATTTTTGAAGAAGCCTGTTTTTCCCCTGCTTCCCACTTTTGGGCACAAGGAATGCCCTATGGCAGGGTGTGTGGAGTTGATTTCATCAGCATTTTGATGGTAACCATAGCATTTAGAAATCAAATCAGCATACTTTGCACTCTAGGAAAAGGAAAATGCTATTTTGCTGATTAGCTATTTTCCCTGAGGAATCACACTTTCAGGAAGCTTTGTCTCTCTTGTTTGATTCCTAAGATAAAGGTTAGCTCAATGCTAGCATGAAATGAGGTGTATTTCAGTAGTTAGGAAAACTTTAGGAAACTAAAACCAGCCGGGTCCCTTGGCAAAAGTAGAATGAGATCTTGTCTTTAGCACTGCCAATCATTTCAGCACTCAAACTCTCTCATCAACCCTATCCTCCCCTAGTCAGATATCAAAAAAAAAAAAAAAAAATCTTTCTAGTACTTAGTGTTCTAATGGTTCTTTAGATTATTACAATTTTGATGAATTATCTTTCCCTCAAATCAACCGCAAATGTTGAGCAGTTGCTTACAAGGTTACATAGCATTGGTAAGATGGAGTTTCCCATATCAGTAACAAGTTTTCTATGTTTTGCTCCTCCATTTCACCAATAATTTTCTAAGGCCTCCAGAAATTTCCAGGCAACCTCATCAAAATACCTCTTGTCAATCTACATTTCACCTGGCCCTTCTAAAGTTTTTATGTAAAGATGACTTCTGTGGCACGCACTCTATTCATTTTCCTCCTGCCTCTTTGACTTCATTTTATGCTACTTTTTCTGGCCCTCCTTCTCACCTAACCTCAAAATACTGGGATTACTCAGTGTTCTCTCTGGTCTATATTTTCTTCTATTTTTCTGTCCCCCTAGATCTCATCCTACCCTGTGGCTTTAAATAAAATATCAGTTCATTAGATCTCCATATTTTCCTCTCTAGCCAGCCTTCTCTTCTGAACCATGGAACTTTATATCAACTTGTTCTCTTTAATAGTTATCTTAGATGTCAACTGAGATATCACAAATAATAACAACTTCACAACTACACTCATTCTCTCCCTTAGCCCCCATAAACATGCTTCTCTTCCTCTAATCTTTATGACATAAACTTGGAAGTCAACCTTCATGTTTGCCTCTCCCATAAATGTATTATCTGGCATATACAATGCCCTCAATAAATGGGTGTGTATTGAATGAATAAATGAAAAAAAGCTTAAATGGTCATTTAAATGACATCCCTGAAGTCATATTATTCAGTAATCTCCAGTTCAACCAATATACATTTAATTTAGTATTCTTCTTTAGACTTTTGATTTAGTGGGAAACACAAAGTTCTAGTACATTTTAAGCTAATAATGTCAACCTTCCTTGGTAGAGTACTATACTTAAGCCATTTCATTTTATCCTAAATAATCTTGAGGGATAAGTATTGTTTTTCTCATTCTAGATGATGAAGATAAGGCTTGGAGAGTTTATGTAAGTCTCTAAAAGCTACCCTCCCAGTAATTGACAGAGCTGTAATAGGAATTGAGATTTTTTTTTTCTTTTTTTTGAAACATATTATTCCAGGCCATTGTAGAATTAAACATTTTTTTCATTACATAAAATGAGGTCAATGGGAGATTAGCCTCAGTTTCTTCATCCATAGAATAAGGGTAATAATATCTACCTCAATGCAATAATTAAATGAGATAATGCATGTAAAGCACTTAGTTATAGTGATTGGGCCATGGTAAGCCCTTGTGATGGGCTAGAATTTATTAATGTGAGATTTTAAATCTCTTCTTCTATGAAATGCAAAGCAATTAAAGGCTTTTGAGCAAGATAGTGATACAATGAAAGCTACTATATGGAAAGATTAATCTGTCACTTGTGACAAGGTTATATTAAAGTAGAGAGAAACTACAGCCGAAGTGAATAGTATGAGGACTATCCTAATAGCTCAATCACCAAGGGCTGCTTCTTAAACTTAAGTGGTTGCTGTGTGTGTGGAGGGTCCCACCACTAGGCTAGGGTAAGCCTGTAGGGTTGCAGCACAAGAGGAGGAGTGCCACAGAGGGGAACCTCTGGGCTCTGGCAGAGCCAGCAAGGGAATCTAGAAGGAAACCTTCATGAAAAAGTGTAGTGTCAAAACTATAATGGAGGTGAAGTCACTGTCTGTCAAGCCAGAAGGCAAGGAAGGATGGAAAGTGCTGGTTGTTTTCCATCTTAGACCAAATCTAGTCCACAGAAGTGTTTGTGCAGTGCTATTATTTTCTATCTAAATTAGTTGTCTTTATTTCAAAATTCTAGATTTCTGGCTTCTCTGATAAATTAGAAGGTAGCATTTCAAAATCCACATTCACATGTGACAGTAATGTCCATTAACCACCATTACCTTCAAATAGCAGAAATCCTACTGATGCCAGTTGTTTTATGCTTCACACATCCATAGGATCTATCTGACTTTGGAAATACTTTACAAATATAGGGCCAAAAGCCAGGGTGAATCTCAGGGAGGTTAGGTGCAACAGCTCTGATAATTTAAAAAAAAAATTCACACACAAACCCTTTGGAATGAGAGGATTCTTACCCTTGTTTAAATAAAACTGAATTTCTAGACTCATGTTGGAAGCATGATATGATTGGAAGTCCATATTGGGTTAAACACTAGCATTAATCAATATACAAAGTAAAGGATGAAATGGAAAGATGTTTAAAAGGATTGATTATGGTGGTTTTCTGGGTATTATAACTCCAGGGCAAGAAGATTAATAGTACTTCTGAAAACTTTAAAAATAACTTTAAAATAGGCAAGCCTTATATTTATTTGATTTATTTTCATGCCTGGAAAAACTCAGAGAAGCCGAAATACCAAGTGTTGTGGTTTAAAACTTAAGCTTCCTGGAATGAGAATTAAACATCAGGGATCAACAACATGTACTTGGTATGCTACCAAGAAAGAACTGTTAATAAACTTGTTGCTCAATAGAACTATAAGAATTTGATATCTTAGAAAAAATGTTAACGTACTATTTTAAATTTCTTTATCGAAATCCCTCACCAAACAATAACAAAACTCGCAGAGCATTATGGCTGCTCAGTGAAGTAATAACCACTTGGATTAGATTCTCTGCTTCAGCAGAATCTAGGTACATGTACAAGAGTGATATATAGTGAGGCCAGAGATACTGTAGAATGTCTTCACAGCAGACTGAACATTGGAATTGACACTAAACCTTGTGTCAAGATACACACAAAGACTTCCAGACACAGAGTGCACCTGAGGTTATAATCTGTCAAGATTAACAAAGAGTGAATACCTGCTAAAGCAAATAGACTGTGATATAATTGTCATCTCCAAACTGGTGAAAGAAGATTTTTCTTCCCAATTAACATTCAAATGCATGAGACTGAAATCCATTTACTCATTTTCTGATAATTTATGCAGCAATGTACAGAAGTAATAGGCACGGTTACATGGCACATTTATACAATACTTTTCATCCCTAAGGATCCTAAAGCTCTTTACAATTATAGCTAATGTTTGTTAAAGTACTTTTAGGGGGGAGAGCGCCACAGACATTCCAAATATTATGATTATAAAAAGCTTAATACAGTACGTATAGGAGCACTTCACTCTCACAAAATTGTTGCCAGCTCTAGTGTAAGAAATAGAATTCCTTTATGAGACTGATGAGCCAATGTTTATACAACCTTTTCTTGAAGTAGTTTAAAGTCAATATCTTCTCTACTGTAGCTACGTTGGAAATCATATGGTCTAAAATTAATTATTTTCAGAATTTTAAGGGAATGAATGTCCTTAATAGGGAAAAATATTTTGGGAGTCAATAAATAGTCATTTTTCCAAATGATAAAATTATAGCATAGAAAAAATAATGTAGTTAAGTCCCTTCAGCTCAGGGACAGCAGAGAATAGGTTTCATTATTTTGCCAGCTCCAGCTCAGAACCACTTTTCCATACATGAATATTTGAATCAAAGAATCCAGAGAATGGCAGACACTGGACTTCTCAACTTCCCTCTCAGCAGCATAGACAGATGACCTAAATTCTGCCAATCAGACTAGCTTACCTGGACTTTGATCAGAAAGCCAATGTCACAAAGAAATAGAGACTGTATAGAAATCCAATCTGGCATAAATGACATTAGTTCTGGTAGCCTCACCCAGTTTTCCGAGGCAGCAGGACCCAGGGTCAAGCACAGCTGGAAAGAAGTATGGAGTCTATGCCCATTGGTGTTGACAATGGACTTAGTCCCACGGTGTGATTTGTAGATTTTCTTCACCCTAACAACGTGACCTCCAGGTTAGGATCTCTAGCCCAAATGGTGATTGTATGAGCTATCTTCTGTCTTGTAATAGACTATTTTTATCCCCAAATTATCATACTGACTGTTGCTTATGATCCAAATCCCTGAATGATTAATACACTGATGATGGTGCTTTAATTCATTTAACCCAATAGTTCAGTAAGTATTTTGTAATGTGGTAATCTAATTGTTATATGATTTTACTGGGTTTTTTTTTCCTCCTTTCTATCCTAGCAAGCAAATTTAGATATGAAAAATCTGTCCAGACAGGATTTTTGTTTTGTTTTGATTTGCTTTTGTTCTCAGTGTGTGTGTGTGTGTGTGTGTGTGTGTGTGTGTGTGTGTGCAGTAATTTGGCCTTCCTTGGACCTAGTAGACTTATTGCTAAAACTAGTAACCTTTCTTTACAACTGCCTGAGGAAAATAGAAATTAAAGCACTTAATATTGTACTAGTCTATATGTATTTTTATCTATAAAAGATTTCATATTACTTCTTAAAAGACAATTCAGTAAATGATTCCATTTTGGAAAGCATGTATAATCTTATAGAAAGGATGGGAAACAGAAAAAAAAAAAGAAAGAAATGGTTCTAATATCATGGGAGTGACTACTTTGAGCTAAGGATAAAATTATCAGAGATGAAGTCATATTACTTTCAAACAGTCTTGTGTCCCCACAACTTAAATGGAAGTTAAAAGGATGTGTGCTGAAAACCAAGACAGTTCAAAGTGGTTCTGGTTGTTTTGAAGACAGTGATGTAAATAATGCACAAGATGAGCTCTCCCAAAATTACTTTGTGAAATGCCAGTGAAAAAAACTCAAATTTCTAAATTAATATATGATCTTACATATTATGAGATTGTAATTACATATGTACAGTTAAATTAATGCACTAAATATTTGAGTAGACAAATTGAATCAGAGTGCTGTGAAAGTGTAAATGGGTATGTCCTCTTACTCATTATTTCTTTTAAATTTTTTAAAAGGACAGTTTTGTGTGATGTTTAATAATCTGGCATTGGTAAAAACTTAGGTTCAAATGATGATTGTGATGAGGCCTAATTATGGGACATGGACAAATTATGTCACCTTCTCCAGCCTCCATTTTACCATCTTAAAGGTGCAATTACAATATTTGCCTCAAAGAATTGCTAAGAAGATTGAGCACATAAAAAGCATTTAGCATAGTGCCTGGTACATAGTAAGCATGTGAAAGCATCACAGCTATTGCAGTGATCATTATTATTATTGTTATTTTTAGTATTTTGCCATAGAAATATTCACACAAGTATTGATATTACATAAATGTACATCAATAGACAAAGCATTAAATAATTGGTTTCATCTATTCTTTGGAATAAAAGCAAACCATTTAAGAAATGAGTTTTCTCTGTGTGCACTGACAATGCTGAAGGTCTAATACATGCCCCTACTGATTATTATTAAAATCACATTGCAGACAATATGTATCTTAACCCCACTTTTAAACATGTATCTATATAGATATCTGCATGTGTTTATAGATGTGTCTGCACAGTTGTATATCCATCAACATTAGTTACCTCTGGGGAGAGAGAATGTGAGTGGGAGCGGATAAAGGAAGTATTTCACTTTTATTTCAGGTTTTTATTCTTTCCTAGTGTGACTATGTATGCCTTTGTTTACCACGAGTATGTATTATTTTATACTAAATAATTAAAAATTAGTAAGCTTTTACATTCTTTTTGTTCAACAGTACCCTCCCAAGTTTCACACTAGTAATAGTGCCAATTTTTACCCATAAATTATGCATATGTGCAAGCATATTTCTTCTTTATATGATCAGAATCCTGTAATCTTAACAGGAGTTAGTCATGTATAAGAAAGATACTCCCAAATCTCTCTTTTGTTGTCATTTCTCCAGCTGACAATTCATGGAAAGTTTATGACTCTACTATGCTCTATTCATTTTAAAGCCATGATCTTCGACAACCAGATGCCTTTCCTTGGAAAATACATTCTTGCTTTGCCTAGGTTGGTTGTGTTTTTCCTCTTTAACCTGAGATGGATAATCAACCCTTCATTTTCTCTCAAAATCAATAGGCAATGGATTGATGGAGGTCAGGTGTTTGCTCTACAGATATTTCTTACATGTCAACTCTATGACAAAATTGCCTCACCTGCAACACAACTCACTTGTATCTCATGGATGATAGGCAATATTGAATTGAAGCCTTCTGTCCATATATATTCAATTATTTTATGCACAGAAATGTGAGCACAATCTAGTAATGTCCTTTGCCCACCAGTTATAGTTTGAAGTCACAAAATCAGGTAGCCAGTAAGCAATGAGCTAATAACACATGCCACTCCATAAAGATTTAGATGATGGATGACTAGAATTTGAAGTAACTGGACAGCTGTCTGAACAGACTATTTCATTACATGTGAAGGGATGCCATTTGTAACTATGATGATAATTATAATAGATGAAATGCATAAATCAGTGGAGTATTTTTATAGCATTGGTTTGGGGGAAAAATTTTTACCCACTTTATGGGCTCAATACATTGAATTAGGATCCAATGAATGTTGCTGTAATTGGAAGGATGTTCTTGTTTTGAAGGCTATATGATGTGTTTTTTTATATCTAAATTACTACAGTAACACACAATGCAATAAGAATGTTCTGATGCAATCAAGAATTTGAATTTAAAAAATGCTTAATAATATGATTATGAAATTATTATATTTGTTGCAGTTGTTTCTACTATCCTAGCCAGGTTACTTTTTAGTTCAAAAGCCATTCCTTTCACATTTTCTAATATCCCACAGACATATAACGTCCCTCTTTCAATTATCTATTGCTGTGTAACAAATGTTCCCAAACTTAAAAACTTAAAACAACTTACCATTTATTATCTCTCATTATTTTGCATTGTCTGGGATCAGTTAGGCTGATCTTAGTTGGAGTTTCTCATTATTGAAGGTTGGTAGTGCATAGGGCTTAGATTCATCTGGAAGCTTTGAATCTAGGAAGGCTAGACCGCATTCCATCTTCATATAGCTTGAAATGTTCTAGTATTTTCATATTTCCCTTTCTCTTTTGTATTTCTCTCTGCCGTCTTCACTCCTTCTGCTCCAGCTAAAGGAAGTTGAAATGATTTGGTCCCTGAGAATTTTCATGAGTATTATATACAAGCATCTCCTTAAGAAGTTTTTGAGAGCACATACTCAGATGCCTGCATAAGTCATATGTCCGTCAGAGTATACTAATCAATTGCTCTTCTAACAAATAGATCACAAAATATCAGAGGCTTAACACAAGGGATATTTATTTTTTAATCTCTGTAACAGTTCAGAGCAGGTGTTCAGAGTTTGCCAGGCATGGGACAATAAGGACCTGCTCTTAAAGTGGCTCACATCACTTCCATTCACATTCCACTAGAAAACACTACATTGTATTGCCCAAGTACAAAGAAAACTGAGAAGTAGAAGCTAGTTTTGGGTCCAAAGAAGGGGAAGGTACATTTTGGTGCACAGTTAGCAGATTTTTACCAGTTGTTCACATTAAATAAGTGATAAGATCTGGTTGTTACAAAAAGAAAGAGGTGTGAGGTCAGGGACAAATGAGGAAATTGTTGATCCAACTACACAGGGTAGTATCAGCACAGCCCATGTTTGCCAGGGACAAATGATTGTCAACTTCTACCAGACCTTTGGTTTTTAAGAAAAACCTGAAACCATGTTTTATACCTGAAATCTCCATTAAAACATATCAGTAGCTAATTCAGTATTAAAAAAAAAAAATGCGGGATCCCTGGGTGGCGCAGCGGTTTGGCGCCTGCCTTTGGCCCAGGGCGCGATCCTGGAGACCCGGGATCGAATCCCACATCGGGCTCCCTGCATGGAGTCTGCTTCTCCCTCTGCCTGTGTCTCTGCGCCTCTCTCTCTCTCTCTCTGTGACTATCATAAATAAATAAAAAAAATTAAAAAAAATTAAAAATAAAATAAAAAAATAAAAAAAAATGCTACATGGGCAAAATAACTTATGTGTTGGCTGAATCTTTCCAGCAGGTCACTGATAAGGAAAGGCTGCTTTAAATGTTAACTGTTAAATTTTCAAAGTACAGACTTCATTGTTCCTGAGGTTTGATTTATCAGAGATTCATGGACAAATTATGAGAGAATTGGGCATTACAAATGTGACTCTGAAGAACTTCTCTATTTTAGGAAATAAACTTCAATTTTTTATGTTCTCACTTGCTAAACAATTTATGGTATTCATCATTTGTATTCATTGAAATATGTCACATTCTCTGGGCATAAGGTAGAAATTAACCTTCCCATCTTCTTTGGAGTTACATGTAGTCATATGACTTGTTTAGCCAGTGAAATGTGACAAAAAGTTGACTTGTCACTTGTAGGAGGTAGTTTAAGAGCCATGCTGTCCTTCGCTTGTTTCTCTCACTCCTCTTCATGGTGACTGGTGAAAATCCAGATAATGACTGTTTTGTCATCCTGGCACCTAGCATAGCAGTGATACATAGCAGAGCTCCCAGCAAGCCACAGTAGAGGTAAAACATGAATGAAGAAATAAAATGTATTAAATCATGAATATCTGGGAGTTGTTTGTTTACACAGCACTATCTGATCTCTCCTGATTAATTTCCTTGTTAATGGCCATGTGCCAGCAACTGTTAATTTTTTGGTGGAGTTATAAGGATTTGGATTAGACAGCACAAGCCTTGGCTTGAAGTCCCTTGAAGGGAGAACTAATAAGCTATGTGAACCTAAGTCACACTACTCAATCTCTCTGACCCTTAGTTTTATCATTTGTAAATTAAGGTACACTAGTAGTACTATCTAGGGGGTACTGGATAGTTTATAGGTACTTCTCATGTAAAATTCACCTGAAATGAAGTGTGTGCCCTTCTTGAATGATGGATACATGCTAATTGATCTGCTAACTGGCATTGAAGTCCACACTAAGCTATAGTAATGATTTTTCCCTCATATTTATTATCAAAAGTTCTTAGATATGCTTAAAATTATTAGGTATGCATATTTGTGTGAACAGAATGGGTTCAATTAGATGTAGTTTATAAGCAGAGACATGCACATTTGAAAAGGCTAAGTGACTTCCTCAAAATCACAAAAATTTAGCGGAAAATCTAGAACCTAAACTCAGTGATTTCTGAGCATATGTTCCATCTCTATTACCATATTTGCAATCTAAATTAGATTTCCTACAGAATGCTTTATTTATTTTATTTATGTTTGATTTTTGCCCTGCCAACATATATAGTGCAATTAGGATAGTTCTCAAAGACTGTAGGTCACTTAACACCACCCACTGAGAGAAATATGGAAGAACACTTGGAGAATTTGCCTTGCTCTGAAAAAAAAAAAAAAAAAAAAAAAAAAAACCCAGAACATCTCAATATGTCTTTTCATGGAGGAAAAAAATGAGAGAAGCAAGTTCAAGATGAGAAATTACTAGCCAGTAAGCATATTGTGATAAATCAGCCATAATGTGATTATAGCAACTTCCTTGGGAAAGAAATCAATGTTGAATCAGACTTAGGTAGACCAGCGGGATCAAATAGAGGTCAAAGGTACCTCTCCATCTTGAAATTGGATAATTATTACTGTTATTATTGTCAGTTGCTATACTATATTTCTGATATTTCTATATTTCTGATAAAAATACATGGTGCCTCTATGCTGCCTTTATTGGCTGGCTGGACAAGTCAATCTGTTTATTACAAGGAAATAAATTCAAGGGGCAGCCCTGGTGGCTCAGTGGGTTTAGCGCCGCCTCCAGCCCAGGGCATGATCCTGGAGATCTGGGATCGAGTCCCACATCAGGCTCCCTGCATAGATCCTGCTTCTCCCTCTGCCTGTGTCTCTGCCTCTCTCTCTCTCTCTCTGTCTCTATGAATAAATAAATAAAATGTTTTAAAAAATGAAATAAATTCAAGTATATTAGTCTATCAAGTGAATTAAAGTAGTTAGAAGAAGAATACTACTTGAAGCTCTCCTTGAGATTTTTTTAAATAAGCAGAAAATAGAAAAGCAAAAAAGCAATTTCAAAAGAAAAAATTTGCATGCATTCCTTTTGTTTTGAAAATTGGACCATAAGTCTTGCTTTAATAGAGAGTGTACCAGGTTGGAAACCTGCAAAGATGGATTTGAATGTCTTCTTTGCCACTTTACTGTCCCCTTTGCCACCCAGGCAGAAACCAGGAAGCATCAGAAAAGCCTGAACAACATTTAGTCAATCAACAAGTTTCCTTGTTAGGTTGCTTTAATCTTCCTGAAATCTTTCCTCTCCATTCTGCTCCCATTGCCTGAATCTGATCTTTAGCCTTCCTTGCCTGCAATTCTACACTAACCTTCTCATCTCCCTTCCTTCAGCTTCACCTGTTCCTAGCACACACTCTTTAGGCTCATCCAAGTGATCTTCCTGAAATGCAACGTAATCATCACACTCATGTTGTTTAAATCATTACAAAATCATTTAGTAACTCCCTCTCATAGATAATTATTGCCCAAATTTTAGGACTGCCTTCTCCTTGCCAGACATTTGTCAAACTGATTATCAAACAATTTCATCATTCATTATCCATGTACTACTTAGTAATAATCCTTTATTGCCCTTGTTGGACTCTTAGCCCTCTGCTCATGAAGTATCTTTCTTTTTATTTTTAAAGTCCATCTTGGAAAAAAAAAAGTCCATCTTGGGTTATTGGCGGGGTGGGGGGGCGGGCAGCAGCAGAAGTTCCTTAGTGATTAGGATCTGTGATTAGGCTCATGCATGAGCCCTCTTTTATACCATCATAAGATGTTTCTGTTTCCTTTCGAAGTGTTAAGAGGATCTTGTATGCTGGAATATAAATATCAGAAAATATATGCATAATTTCTCAGGAGAGAGAGAGAGAGAGAGTGTGTAGTATTTCTAGAGCATGGTAAATACTCCATCCTCAAAAAATAATTTATATCAGTTATAATGATGAAAGGAAACAAATAACATCCTTGCAAGTTGAACAGCTCAGATGCATGATTCTCTTCTCCAGTAACACTATTAATAGGTTATAAATCCCCTTCTTTTACTTAAAAGTTTTGATCTACATGGAAGGATTTTATTCTGTCTCTTGATAAACCCAAGTGCAGGTATAACACAAACTCAAGGAAGTTAATGCCCTAAGGAATAGTAAACAGTGGAATAGGTAAGTCACTAGAGGAATGATCCAACCTTCGATTCTTTGGTAGGACATCCATGCAATCTACGTGTGATTCACAGGACACCTGAATTGTGGGATTGAGTGCCATTTTTCCATAATGGTACCTAGTTCAATATGTCAGCTCTAATGTTTTCTTTTTCGTTTGTGCCCCTCTCACTGTGGTCACCTACCTGATAAGCCAAAAGAACTCAACGTCTTGTCTCAAATTCCTTTTTCAGGAGAACCCAGACTAAGGACACTATACTATCAGTAATCTTTTCTACTAAATAGCTCATTATTGATTCTGTAGCCAGGAATATAAGATATTTCCATTTAGTAAAATCTTAGATACTTTGGAGTAAAAACAGCTGGGAACAACTGATATAAAAAATAAGTTCAGGAAATTTCCTTAAGTGGTGTTTAATTAATGGTTGATATTATCTTTATTTGCTCTTTCAAATAATTTTAGCATAGGACTATGTGCATATATTATTTATATCCGTATATAATTTTGTTTTTATTATGAATTTTCCCTAAATTTAAAATTTGTTTGGAATAAGAGAACCCTCTATTGTGAAGAGGGTATAGAGGTTGGGGTAAATGGATACATATCTCTATTTATGCATCATAGAGATGAATAATAATAAGCATGTAAAGATTTTCTGTTACCTAGATACAAAGGGCTTTTGATTTTATCACCATGCAAGTTTCTACTCCTGAAAATAGCCACACTTCTTTGTCATAATGTTTCATTCTCAAGCATTAAAAAGAAGGGGCATTTTGCCATCTTTTCAGAAAGAAAGATGTATAGATTTGTGTAATTCATAGGTTAAAACAGGATATAACCCCCCTTCAACACATGAAACAATAATTCTAGTGAAATGTTATCCGTTTCTTATATAGCACACATTTTATGCCATAAAGGTTAAATACCAACATATGTAAATTAAGTCTAGGTTAACTAGGTTTACTTCAATTCTCCTGAAATTATCATTCTTTGCTCTTATTTATATGCAACAAACATTTTTTTAAAAACTAAGTATAACACTTCAATGTCTGTGATTCAGTTACAAATCCCTGAAAGTCTTATCTTATTCATTAGGATAATGGAGCAAGACAAATAAGCACTTGCTTTCTGCTCCTAGTGTGTGAATTTCTTCTGGGAAAAAAGTAGCAAATGCAGATTTCATTTTCTAAGCTATCCATGTACTTCCTAAGGGTATGGCAGCAAAGGGGAGAAAATAAATATAAATGATTTGACTTATTTGCTAGTCCATGATAATCATTTAGTTGTCTTCCTTCTCTTGCTTTTAAAATATTATCTTGATATATGTGTTTATACATATGTGTATTCATTTCAACAAATGTATTGATAGCTACTGTTTGAAAGTTCATTAAAAGGTGCTATAGGACATACATAAGTGAATAAATTGCAAATCTTCTCAAGAAGCTTAGAAATTAATGAATAACTATAAATATCCTCATGTCAGATCAGGCCAGGTTTGCCAACAAATATGAGTTCAGGTTGGACTGACTTTTACCTAAACATAAATTACAAGAACGTCAGTTTTTAGCCCAGCCTGAACTCACGTTTAGAGTCAAATCTGGTCGTATCTTACATGAGACTATTTGTAGTTTTTATTTTTCTTTTATTATGTGACTATTCACATATTTGCTGAAGAAATATTAATGTGCTTGATCATGAGATGCTACTCTTAACCCTGCCAGAGTATTATAAAATATATAAAAATATACACCCAATTACCTTTCTAAAATCTAAAAATTCTGTTTCCTGAAACACATCTCGCTCCAAAGGTTTTGGATCCAGGACTAATACTGAAAAGATATGGACTGCTGTGTTTGATTGTAGAAGCAAGTGGGAGCTTTGGTCCAGTCTACATTGCATTTTCTTCCGGAGCTCTGTTGGCCTGGAGAATGCAGGCTTTTACAAATTTGCTCAAATAAGTTCTCTTCTGACCAAGTGCTGCCTGGAAAGGCCAGCCTGGGCCCAGAGGAGATCTCTTTTTGAAACTATGCTTTATGAAGATTATTGAGGCTTTGTAGGAGATTAAGGTTGAAGTGAGAGTGGTCACAAACTTGATAGGGGCAAGCGTGCAAGAGTCAAAGAGTCATGAAGAATTCTCCTGTAATAGAATATTCTTTGAAAGTGTCCACCTAGTGGCATTGGCAGCTGGAAAAAAAGTGAGAGCAAACGTTATCATGATAGGAAATTTTGGTTAGTGATTTCAGAAACGTTCTGTATCAGTAATTATTACCAGTTTGGAGTTCTTGTTGGGGAAAAAAAAAAACAACAGGAAGAGGGCTGAAATAGAGTGAGATCAGATTGAAAGGATTTGCACATTAAAAATGTGATACTTTGAATATTGTGAATAAAACGATGTGACTGTACTCTTTGCTCACAGCCCACATATATATAATCAAAAGAAAACATAGCCTGCCAAAAACTTTGTTATTATTACTTCTCAGTTCAAAATGTAACTGTTGACTTCTTTATTAACTTAATATCAACATGATGTATATTTGCCATCGGGATCTGAGAGTGTAACCACTAATAGATTCCCAATGTTCTTTAAAAAACAAAACAAAACAAAACCCTTTTATCAATTGTTCTTTTTTTTCTCCCTGGCAACCATTTTTATACTCTCTGTTTCTATGTTTTAATCTTTTTTTTTTTTTTTGATCCATGTGTTAGTGATACCCTGCAGAATTTATCTTTCAGTGTCTAGCTTATGTCAGTTAGCATATTCCCTCCAGGTTCATCTATATTGTTGCAGATGAAAGGATTTCTTTCCTTTTTAAGTCTGAATAATATTTTTCTTTTTCTTTCCTTTTTTCCTTTTTTTCTAAGATATGACATATAATATTGTATAAATTTAAGATGTACAAAGTGTTGATTAATATGTTTATATATTGCCATATGATTACCACCTTTACCTATACCTCTATCATGTCACATAATTATCATTTTTTTAATGCTAGATTTTCTTGATCCATTCATCTGTTGGCAGACAGTTATACTGCTTCCATACCTTAGCTATTATGAATAATTCTGCATTGAACGTGAGAGTACAGATACCTCTTCAAGAAAATTGCTTCATTTCCTTTGGATATATATGTAGAAATGGGATTGCTGGATCATGTATTAGTTCTACTCTTAGACTGTTATAGACAGCACAGTTGTGATGTCCATGTCAATAAATCTTTGACCATGTGTAGAGAGCCTCCAGTCCCTGATGTCGTATCTTTAGAGCTTATGAGTCATGTCATCATCTTACCTGCTGGGGTGCTCATTATTCACTTGTCCTACAATATCTCACACTTCAGAACAACAGTATGAACTAGACACTCATTAATCCCATTGTACAGATTCAAAGATTGATGTTTAGACAATAATTTGTCCATGGCTCCATTACAGTAGTTTGTGATGGCAGGAATTTAACACAGGTTAATATCACTTCAAAGCTAATACTCTTATTACTACACTAAATTAGAATAGTAGACTGGAAATATGATAAATCTGAGTTCTGTTGCTAACTCTGCCCACAGCAGTCATTGTCCCTTTGAGTTGCAGAGTACTTGGACCCAAAACAAAAATTCCAATAAAGACAAAGTTGGATAAAATGATTTCAAAAGGTTTTTGTTTGTTTTGGGTTTTGTTTTGGGTTTTTTTGGTACTTTGTGATGAAAACCCAGCTCTGGTTATCCCCTTCCTAACTGGGATTCCCTGCTTGGCTTTCTCCATCTTTTAAAATTCCCTGGCCTCTGACTCTTCATCTTTCCAGGAAGAGATTGAAATAGTGATAATAGATGGTCCTAGTTCTTTAAAAGTACAGGTCTCTCCCCAATGCCATTACTTGAAGAGCTTAGGACAGGCTGGTTTGAAGCTCTTATGCACACTTTGCTCCCATTTTTTTTTTCTCACAACACCTTTGGGCAATTTCCCTTGTACTTTTTATTTGACAGTGTTGGCTCTACTCTCTGTTGCAGAACTTTTCTTTCTGCGAAGTACCCTATTTTTGCCATCAAAGTATTTGAGTACATGCAAAATACATGCATGTAATACTTATATACTTTTTTATTTCTAAGACCTAAATTTAATTTGTATTCTGGCTTCAACTTGATTTTCTGTGTTTTTCATTATTTGTTTTCAAAATATTGATTCCATTCACTCACTCACTCAATGTACTTAAAATACCTTGAGCTGCTACACTGTTTCAGGGGCTCTGTGAAGTACTCAAAATGTAAGGATGAGGAAATCATGATCTTTAGAAGTTAATAGCTTAATACAGTATGTAAATTAATAGTTGCTAAGACAAGTAGTTTTTAGTACAATATGTATAGAATATTAAAGACACAGGAAGTGGTATTTTTTTAACTGTCCTTCAGTGGATCTTAAAAAGGTATCATGGAACTGATAATATCTAAGTACATCTAGAAAGGTGACTAAGAGAGTCTTGGTAAATAGGGATACAGGGGCATCCCAAGCAGACAAAATATTGTATTCTTTGTGCTTTTGTATGTTGTGTAATTACAGGCACCCCCAGTTTTTCTTATTACCGTTAAAGGAGGACAGTTCAAAACAGTGAACTGACCCATGGTTTTCATTTTTCCATAAAAAATTAATTATAGAGATTATGCTGAAATGACTATCATTTGTAAGGCAGTCAGCTAATTAATGTTCTCTTAAATTTTATATGTTGTGGGAATGAAATAAGAAATGGATGGTATGTTTGGTTGTAAAATGCAATGGATTAATGTTTATAAAGGGATTTCCATTTTTAAAACAACTATACCACCAGTAAAAATCTCTACTCTTACACCTTATTCAAACTTCTTAGTGGAAAGTAACAGAAGTGTGCTCAGCATGATTATTTGACTTATTAAAGTAAGTCTGTTTGTCTCAAAGAAGTTTTACAACAAACATAGAATTGAAATAAGTTCACTCTTGAACTTTTAGTAGCAAGCCACAAATTCCACCATAGAATTATACAGATGACAAAACTCTTTGTTATTGCCATATGATTGTAGCTGTTGTAATTGTAGCTTGCATTGTTTCCATTTTGGTTCCTGAAATTTAAATTTACTGAAACTGATATGTCCATAACTAATCTCATTGTGGCTTTTGGTTAAGCATCCCCACTACCTATAATAATTACTTCCCTGTTCCTCAATTCCTGAATTCATTCTGGAGAAACCAGAATAATTATTCACTTTTTATTTTAATCCATCTCAACATCTCCTAGGCAGAGTTAAGTACTTCCTTGTTTATTCAACACATGCTTATTTACCATGCAACCATTAATTTTGGTGACCAAAAGAATGGATTTGAACACCTTCTTATTTAACACCTTATTTAAACACCTACCTAAAAAGATCTGGGCAAAGTATAGTGATTGGTCAAAGACATGAATAATCTTCCTATGAATAGTCAAGGTAAGCTTCAGAGAAGAGATTCTTCATAAAGAAGAAATTCTTTGTAAGAAGGAGATTCTTATATGTTAAGAAATTGTCAGTGTAGCAAAGGAAAAGAAGATATCATAAGCATAAGCAATGAAGCCAAAAAGGTAATATTATGATCAGGAATCTAGTAGTTTCATTTTATGCCTCTCAATATTAACACTTACTAGGTATGTCTTGAATATTTTACTAGTTTATTCTCCAGTAGTATGTGGAAAAACTATTAAACAATTTTTGTGGATATCAATATTCTAGTGTTTATTTAAAAAGGAAAAAAATCCAGGGACACCTGGGTGACTCAGCAGTTGAGCATATGCCTTTGGTTCAGGGCATGATCCCAGAGTCCTGGGATCGAGTCCCACGTAGGGCTTCCAGCATGGAGCCTGCTTCTCCCTCTGCCTATCTCTCTGCCTCTCTCTCTGTGTCTCTTATGAATAAATAAATAAAATCTTTAAAAAAAAAGGAAAAATATCCCTTTGATATCCAAACATAATATATACATATATATATATATATATATATATATTAATGCATTTGAAGTTTATTCTTCTATAATATGTTTTTGTAATGTAAAATAGCTAACTAATGATTGGTAAATAGAGGAATGCTGTCATTTTTTTCAGCTTAATAGAGGTGTAATTGACAAATAAATTGTAATATATTTAAAGTGTTTAACATGATGATTTGATATACATATCTTTGTGAAAGGATCCCCACCATCAAGTTAATTAACACATACACCACCTCACATATTTATCATTTTGTATGTGTGTGAACACCTAAGTTTCAATCTCTTAGCAAATTTCAATTATACAGTTTGGTATTGTCAGTCAAAATCACCAAGTTTCACATTAGATCTTCAGATCTTATTCATCTTATAGCTGAAAGTTTGTAACCTTTACCAATTTCTCTCTATTTTCCCCATCTCCAAGCCCTGAGTAACTACCATTCTATTAACTATGTTCTTTTTCTCTGTGTCTATGACTATTTATTTAATTACTTATTTATATATTTTTGTAGATTACACATATAAGAGATACCATGCAGTATTTTTTACCCTCTGTAGCTGATTGATTCTTTCTTTCTTTCTTTCTTTCTTTCTTTCTTTCTTTCTTTCTTTCTTTCTTTCTTCTTTCTTCCTTCTCTTTCTGGCTTATTTCACTTAAGGAATGTTGCTGTCTTTATATAGAAGTCACACTAGTTCATAAAATTTTTTTCTGGTAAATTATTGATTTTTACCACCATGTAACAGTAGCTAAAATGCAAAGTATACATACAAAACTGAATGAAGCAAGGAGTATTGAACACTGTCCACATGCCTGTATCTTCTGGTAGTTCAGTCTGGCTAGAGGGTCTTTCTTAGAGATTTTATTAGTAGTATTTATTTACATTTAGGAATTTAACATAGCCCTTTAAAAAGTACAATACCTTAAGTAAATTTTCTTATTTTTGTTCATTGTCTAGCTATGTTTTACAAGCTCCCCCCAACCCCATTTTCCCTGTGCTTGGCAAATTTAATTGTGATTTTTAAGACTAATAGATTTTTCTGGAATTTTAATGCTTCATAATATTTATAAATTATCCTTAGAAAGGAAATCCAATTAAATCATTCATGAAATAGTATTTCTGTACTATTTCAACAGTATCATGTGAAAAATAAAAGCCTCTCCCTCCCACTCCATTTAATCAATAATCCATGAAAAAAATTAAGACAATTCACTTGCCTTCATTCTTCAAATGGCAAGTTAATCTATTGTTCAAACAAATGCCTTCAAATATTTTTACCACAGAAAGACTATAACTAGCGCCAAACACTAGAGTACAAAAACAAATAAATGTTATAAGACTGAGTAGTAATGTAGCCCATCAATTTGTTTTGGTAATTGACAAATCCAATGCTATAAATTTCTGGCACCATTCAAATTCAGCTGTTGGTCTTATGTTACATTTTCTCCTCTACTGTCTGTTGTTTTTTGTCTAACTAGATTGAAAACTACTTTAAGGGAAGAGACACAATTTTTATGTCTATGTTTCTTAATACCTAACAAAGTGCCACACAGAGTGTGAGGACTCAGTAAGTGTTCTAATTGACTCATAATATTTCAGTTATTGCTGAGTTGCATTAAACCTTATGAAAAACATTCTTGACAAAAGTTGAGTTTTAACAATTGAATTAAAAATAGAAATCAAAGGGGCACCTGGGTGGCTCAGCGGTTTTTTTTTAATTATTATTTTTATTTTATTTTATTTTTTATTTATTTATTTATTTATTTATTTATTTATTTATTTATTTATTTATTTATTTTTGGCTCAGCGGTTTAGTGCCTGCTTTCGGCTCAGGGAGTGATCCTGGAGTCCAGGAATCGAGTCCCACATCGGGATCCCTGGATAGGGCCCACTTCTCCCTCTGCCTGTCTTTCTGCCTCTGCCTCTCTCTGTGTCTCTCATGAATAAATAAATAATTACAAAAATAGAAATAAAACAGAAGGAACATGATGAATCATTCACTCGTGCATAACATAATTTGTAGCTATCTCTGGAAAGGTAGAATATTTATCAGGTACCTATCTGAAATGCTCTTTAACATTGTATTAAAAAACCTTATTTGCTTAACAAATATAATAAATTGGCCCATATTATGCAAAAACTAATAATATTGCAAGAAAATGTTAAGGGTATAGGCATAATCTGAAATATCTACTCTATCTCAATCAACTATTTTAGTTGAGCATCTAATAAATAGTGAATTTGAACCTCAAGAGATGTTTTGTGTTTTTTTAGAGGATATGAATTTCCTAATTTGTTTCTATTTTGATACACCAAAACCCTGCTAAGATTGAGAACTTCAAAGCTACAGAAGAGCATTATTTCCTCTCTGTGTCGAACATATACATATATTTGTTGTTGTTTGATAGACAAATGATAGCTTCTGAGGTTACTGTTGGCCCGAGTCACATTTCTGTTGGTTAGAAAGCTTTTTTACTATCAATTTTCTTTGTAGAAGAAAAGAACACATTTCCTCGGTGGCTGTATATTTCATCAAGCTAAAAATTTCAACTTTAGAGCATAATTAATGCAGCAATTATGGCTTTTGTAAGTGATTAAATTGCTGAAAACACAGATATTGACATGTAACATTATTTTCAGAGCTCAAAAATGAACTGTTATTCCCCATATCTTCCCAAACTTGGTAATATTTATTATCTTTGCTGAAGCAAAAATAAGAACATTATATATTATACACATTTTAAATATAAGTATATATAATATATAATTCATATAATGTCATATATTATATATACATGCATATATATACACATACATGTATATATATGTGTGTGTATGTATACACACGGCAAGTACATGTGTGGCTCAGGCATGGTGTTGTGATTTCTCCATTCTTATTTCTAAACAATACCTTGAGAAATGTGACAACAGTCACATTTATTTTGGATTGCATCTATATAAAGGAATAAATCCTATTGAGAATATCCTAGACTTGGTAATATGAGGTTTCACCAATTATCTCAAAACATATTTGAAATATTGTGATATCTTTAGTTACAAGCTTTGAAAAGAGAGATTATTTGATGATATAAGTCTGTTTCTCATATCCTAAATGAGGACAGAAGTACTTCACTGGACAACTAAAATGTATTATATGACTAGTCCAACAGTAAATGTACTAGAAGAGGGACCCTTACAATCTGGTGATCTATACAGAGTAACAAAGAAGAGGAAGCAAATAGATCTATTTCCTAATAGTTCGATTGAATTTCATTGAAGTTTGTGCTAAGCACACTTTTTCTTGGCATATTGTAGATCTCAGAATGTTCTAAAAATCCTCTAAATTAGAATAACTAAGAAGAGGTGAAGTTACTAATATGTTATTTGTTAAGGTTATGGCATTGGGATGCTTTAGAATTAACACACAAATGAGTCATTATGTGAAATTCTCTGCCATTGTCTATTTTTTTCTTCTAGCTATAGGATGTTAAGGAAAAAGTACAGAGTAGCTTTAAAAGATCTCTTGAATCTATTTACCAAAATTACTCAAACATCACTCAATCCCACAATAGAATTCCATCAATAATAGTCACCAAAGAAGTATAGCATACATAAATTTAGATGGTTCTATATACCTCTCTGTCCACTCTACTTTCCTGCCTGTTCTATAGATAGGTGCCTCAAATATAAACGTTATATAATTTGGTATAAGTATTTACCTTTCTTTGGCATTCCACTTTAAAATTCAAATTTTGCCTAATAACCATACCTGTTGTATTCTTAGTAGGATTTTGTTCACCATTTCTGTTTCTAAACCAGGGGGTCTGGGGCAGGTGAATAAGGGAAAAAAGTAGTGACACTAAATGACTAGTGACAGATGGAACGCAAAGGCGAAGAGCTAGGAAAAAAGAAAAAAAAAAATGCCTAGAAATACCTTTGCTCCCTAACCTGAACTTGCTTTCTGTTGATTACCATTTTTGGAAGATTAGCTGCCTAGTTCAGTGATTTATAGAGAAGAACAATGTATTAAGAATCAGAATATTTGGGATCCCTGGGTGACTCAGCGGTTTAGCGCCTGCCTTCAGCCCAGGGCATGATCCTGGAGTCCCAGGATTGAGTCCCATGTCTGGCTCCTTCATGGAGGCTGCTTCTCCCTCTGCCTGTGTCTCTGCCTCTCTCTCTCTCTCTCTCTCTGTGTGATGAATAAATAAATAAAACCTTAAAAAAAAAAAAAGAATCAGAATATTTGAGTATAGGACCTAGGTATATTGCATGATTAACTAACTATACATTAGTTAGTAACTTGGGTGCCTCAGTGTCCTTTGTTGTTGTTGTTATTATTATAAAAAGAAGTGATAAAATATCTCATTTTATAATACCTGTGAGATAAATTAAGACATATAAGTTTATTTCATAGGTTGTAAGCTGATATTTCACAAATAACTTTGGATTACAAGGAACATTCTCTTTAGCTTGCACACCATCTAACATTTTTTGAATCTTTATTTTCAACATCAAAAATTTTGCATGAAAATGTGGATATTCTGCCTCTTATGAAAATGAATAAGTTCTAGAAATACTGTGCCAAGCTGGCTGTCCCCTGCTGTGTAGGGAACCAGGTCACAATCCTCACCACAGCTCTCAGTTATTTATATCCATGATTCACTTACTTATGACATCTACATGACCCTATAGATCTTTCAGTTTGTGAGACCTGGTATTACCTTTACAATTTTCAAGATATTAATATAAAATATGACAAAGTAGAATGTGAATTGCTTAGTCATACAGAGAAAGATGAAATAGGATCATGGGAAATACTTCTCCCTCTTGTTGACTAGTGCTTTCTTGAGTTGAAATGGAAAATGAAGATATTTAATAATCTTGACATTCATTCTTTTCATTTCCATATAATCTGAAACATATCTATCAGCATCAAAGATATTCCTGGTAGGGGTCTAGAATTGTAGGGTAAAGTGAAATGCCACCAGGCAGGTAAATACATAAACCTGTCCTATAATATCCAGGAAAAGAAGTGTCCACAATGTCAAATTTGAATTTTCTTCAAACTAAAAATTAACACATAATCATTTTTCATTATTATTACATTCATTTATATGAAATAATGCCTTGCAAAATGAAATATTTGATACCAGTGTTACATCCAGCACTCCGGAGGCAAAAAATGAGCCTGATTCCTAATCTTAATTCATTTTTGAGCAAAAACAAAAATTTTATTAATTTTCCTCAAGGAGAAAATGTGAATGTGGTGTTTTTGATTTGTAAATGAACAATATGGCTCTGACATGCTTCCATATTTTTCAAATAAAATTAAATCTTTATCCTATTTTTGAGAGATAGTAAATTTTTATGCTTTCTTTTCAATTTTAAATGTTAAATATCAACTGTTACAAAGACTGGCAAAGAACATGAAAAATAAATAAGAATCAGTGCTGTTCATTTACAGCTTTCTATATTTAAAGCATTTTTATGAGATAAACAGAATTTGATAGAAATAGGAAAAACTTTAAATGCAAATGTTCTATTAAGTGACAAAAAATCAAAATATGGAAAATGCTAATTTCATACATTTCAAAAATTATCACTATAATTTTCCTCTCTTCTACTTAAAATTGAATTCTTTATTTGGATAATGTACTGGTTGCAATAATTTGACTATGTTTATGTATTTTTACACAATTTTGCACAGAGGTGTGCAAATAGCTGTAATTTTATTTTTCTGCCATTGAACTTAATTCACTCTCAAAACCCATTCCATATCATAATGGAATATTTTTTAATTGAAATATAACTTACACCCAGTGAAATTCAGAGAGCATAAGTGTATGATTATGTAAATTTTTATAAATTCATCTGTGTGACAGCCATCCCAATCAAGACAATATTTCCATTACCCCAAAATGTGGCCTAGTGCCTCCTTTAAGCCAATTCCACCCTCATAGACAATTATTAACCTGATTGGATCACCCTTTCTATCAAATCTTATTGACATTTATATAAATGAAATAATATATGCAGTATATGTATTTGGTTCTGTCACTTATGATAGTATTTTAGAAATCATCCATGTTTTTAAATGTTCCAGTAGGAAATTTTTCTTCTTAAGGAATGCTGTATAAATATAACACAATTAATTTATCAAGTCTCCTAATGAGAGAATTTATATTGCCTTTATGTTTAGACACTTGTGGACCAGGCTATTAACATTCTTATTCATGTATCTCCAAGGTTATATTTGCCCATTTCTTTTATTAGGCAAAATCCTAATAAATCATAGGGTAAATATATTTCTAACTTTAGAAGAAACTGTCAAACAGTTTTCAAAAGTGGTTATACCATTTTAGACTCCCACTAGCAGCATATGAGATTATTACCTAATCCATATCTTTACCAAGATTTGGTGATGTCAGTCTTTTTAATTTTCGCCATTCAGATGTGAGTGTTTTAATTTATATTTCCCTGATGGCTAATAATGCTGAGCCCTCTTTTCATTGTTATTGTCTTGAATATATATCTTATACCTTCTTTTGTTGATGACCTGATTAACTCTTCTGTTCACTGTTTTAACTGAGGCTTTTGTCACTATTGCTGTTATTGTTTATAGGAATTTCTTATATATCCTAGATACACGTTCTTTATCAGGTACACATGTATTACAAATATTTATTTCATGTTAATTGCCTTTTTCATTCCTCATTTTTAATTATTTGTTATGGCAGCACCTTTTAATTACAATAAAATCCAGGGTTTTACTTTTTTATTATTCTTAGTATTTTTTTGTGTGTGTTTTCTGAGAAATTGTTGCTTACCACAAAGTCATGAAAATGTTGGTTAATTTTCCAAGTCACTTAGTTTTCTAAAAATCTTAATTTTCTTCTAAAAGTTTTATCATTTGAGGGGAGCCTGGGTGGCTCAGTCAGTTAAGCATGATCTCATGGTTTAAGCTCAGGTCATGATCTCATGGTTGTGAGATCCAGCCCTGGATCCAGCTCCATGCTAGGCATGGAGACTGCTTAAAATTCTTTCTCTTTCTCTCTACTTTTTTTTCTTACTGTATTACTTGGGTTACAGCCTCAATATTAAACAGAAGTCATGAGATGGGACATTCTTGTCTTCTTCTTGATTTTAGGTGGAATTTTTTTCTCTGATATTCTGTTAATCTAGTAGATTACATGGACTGATTTTTCTTTTCAATGTTAAACAGAACTTGCATTTCTGGGATAATTCCATTTAGTAATGATGTATTCTTTTTTATATATATTGCTTGATTCCACATGATAATATTTTGCTAAGGATTTCTATATCTATGTTCATATGAGTGATTCTGGTCTCTAATTTTCTTTACATATAGTGTCTTTGTTAGGCATTGGTATCCAGATACGATGACCACATAAAGTGAGTTTGTTTAAGATTGCTGGGTTTCTGTTGTTGTTGTTTCTGTTTTTTTGTTTGTGTTTTCTTATTTAAGTATTTGATAAATTCACAGTCTATCCATATTATAAGGATTTTTCTTTGTGGGAAAACTTTTTTTTTTCCCCATTACAAATTCAACTTGTCTAACACTTAGAGGGTATTTAGGGTATTCTGTTTTTCTTATATTGATTTTTATTTTTTGATCTTAAGTCATTTTTTTCAGCCCCATTTCATTTGGATCATCATATTTATCAGCACATCATTGTTTACAATATATTCCTTTTTTATTTTTATATCTATAGAATCTGTTTTAGTGAAATTATTTTATTCCAGAGATTGTTATGTTGTATTTTATCTTTTTCCTCTTTGTTGTCTTAAAAGAAGACCATTATTTTCTATAATTTTCGAAGTGTCAATATTTGGTTTTTATAATTTTCTCTCTTTTGTCCATTTTTGACTTCATTAATTTATCTCTTACATTTATTATTTCCTCTTTCTACTTATTTGATTCTAATGTTTTCCTCTCTTATAATTAAGAAGAAAACTTAGTTCATAGATTATAAGACTTTTTCTTTTATAATAACTTAAAGGTATAATATTACTCTAAGCAATATTTAACTGTATCTCACTAATTTGGGTGTTTTTCATTTTCATTCACTTCCAAATAATTTCTCATGACATGTTGTGATTTTGCTTATTTATCCATGATATTTAGAAGTATATTTTAGTTTACATATTTTGAGATGATTTTCTAGACATTTTACTGTTATTGATGTCTAAATTAATGTTGTGATAATAGATTTCAATGTTTGAAACTTATTGATGCTTAACTCATGACATGGTACATCTTTATTAACTTTCCATGTGCACTTGGTAAGAATGTGTTCTCCAAATTTGGTGCAAGTGTCTATAAATGACTATTAGCTCAGACTTCCTCAGAAGGTTGTTCATGTTTTCTATTTTCTTACTGATTCTTATCTATTTGGTTTATCATTTATTGAGATTGAGAGAGAAATGTTAATCTCCAACTAGATTGTGGATTTGTCTATTTCTGCCTTTAATTCCACATGTTTTTTTTTCCTTGTATTTAGAAAACTTGCTATTTGTGAGTACATATTTATAATTCTTTTGTTTTCCTGATGAATTGATATTTTTATCTTTGTGAAATGACTTTCATTATTTCTTGTAACATTCCTGGCTTTGAATATCTGATATAATATAGCCATCCTATCATTCTGTTTACTGTGAAGAGTGTAGTTTTTTTCCCTCTCTTTAATATCAAACAAATTGTGTCTTTGTTTTTAAAATGCCCAACCTTTCTGTAGTTTTAATTTTTTTAATCCTATGTACTTATCCAACTTTTCTAATTAATTGGATTTCAATATTGAGTCCCCTCTGGTGAGCATTAGCCAAAATATCTGCTTATATTTCCTGGTTTTCTAGTTTTTGTTTTTTGCTTTCCACCAGACTTTCTAGAATGTTTCCTATTCGTATGAAGTACAGGAAACAGTCAAGTATTTGACAGGAGTTTAAACTCAGATGAGGAGCTTCTTTTCTTTCTTTCTTTCTTTCTTTCTTTCTTTCTTTCTTTCTTTTTTTTTTTTTTTTTTTTAGCGTTGTCCTTCTGTGATTTTTCTCTCCTTTAATTTCTACTCTTTCTGGTAGCCTGGATCTCTTTCCTCTGGCATTGAAGTCACTAAAGACTACAGCTTTCTGCTTGAGTTGTAGTAATGTCACACCTCAGGCAGTGAGGTTGCCTTTAGGATGTATAAGTCCATACAGATGGCTCTCGGATCCCTTCTTTAGAAAGTGATTTAAATGTTGGAGGAACTGTTGTAGGATCTGTTAGAATAGTTAATATCATATGTACAAAATTTTCTTAGCATCAGTTGTTCAGATTACTTGTCTTTCAGACTGAAGAATATTTGAATCAAGAAAAAAATATAAGATTCCTAGCGTCAGGTTTTTCTTCCATACACACCCCTCCCCACCTTTAACTGGATTATGTTCACTTACCAAAATCTCTGGGCATATATGATGGCTAACAATCTGTTTCTACTTCTGTTTTGAGTAAAAATTTGAATTCATATATAAAAGCTTTGTATTAAAACTTACTTGGTCTTTAAAATGCTATATGTTTGCATTCGTGTCAATTTTGTGTTCATTATGTTTACATTTAACTATTAGAATTTGTTTATCCTCTTCCACATAAATATAATCTTTATAGTCTTCCTGATTGTGGTGGAAGCTTCAGAAGTCCTAGCCAACTTAAAAACATGTAGTTGCTCTTTCATAAAAACTATGCTTTGTATGTGTGTCTGTTACAAGGTTTATTAAGCAAGGCTTATTTTTATTGTAATGAGAAAAATTACTTCTTGCTCTGAATTGAATAGTACATTTTTTCCCTGTAATTTGTGGGTACTTTAATTCATAGCACTTGTTAAATATGAAAACTGGTTTTGAAATACCCATATGTAGGCTATATACATGCTTTCTTAACAGACATAAATTAAGAGTATCTTGGTGAAAAAAAAAAGAGTATCCTGGTGATTTCAGTAACCTGTGACTGTCCCAATTCTCTTGCTGACAAGGAACTAAAAATTCTACTTTGGATTTAGGAGGAACTGACATAATTTGACTGACTTGTACTCACTACCTCCAGGCAAGCACACCTGTAGTCACCTGCCTTGAGGCAGACCTGTGTTTTAGTAAAGCAGTAATAATAGATTTCTCCCTTCCATATATGGAAATATTTCTTGTAACCCACAGCAGCAAGGTCCTTGCTTTGATCCCCCCCCTCCAATGTCTCCAGTTTTTCAAAGCCCTATCTTTCTGAGCACCTACTAGGTGCCAGATGTCATGTTGGGTTTGGAAGATAAAACAATGAATAAGGCACATCCCACTCCCTCTCTGAATTTATAAGAAGTAGGAGAAATGGATTTAGACATAACACATAATAACAATTATCCTAAACAAACTGCTGTACTTAACCTATGAAAAAATGTTATAATAGTTAAGAGGTTCTGTCTTAGAAGAACATGGTACTGGGAAAGCTTTCCAAAGGTGTGGACACGTGGGTTCTTTCTTGGGAGGTGAGTAGGTTTCGGCAGGTGGAGAAATAATTTGGTTTCATTATAGGTTTAGGAAATAGTGTGAGAAACCATGGACACCTAGTGCTTTTAAGAGACATTGATATCCTTAGAAAAGAGATGGGTAAGAAAGGTTAACGACATACTATCAAAGTCATTGAATGCCATGCTAATAAGATTAGAATTTCTTCTGCAATCATGGAGAGCAGCTAAAGGTTTTTGAATTAATGGAAAATAAGATCAAGGTTATAGTTTTGGAGTAACGGCACTCTAAAATATCTGCTAAAGGGGTGAGAAATTCAACTTGGGGCATCTACTTGGATGGCTCCAGATAAAAAGTATGACATTTTCAAAGTTTATTCTGTGGCATGCAAGTCCCACTAGATTAAAAAGGGATTTAAAGTATTTTTTCTTCTCAAAGTTTATGATACACTCTTGAAAAATGAAATATCTCCAGATTTATAGTAAATATATTGTTCCTATGTCTTTAAGCTATTGTTTCCTAAGCTTATTTCACCACAGCTCTTAGTGAAGAGTTTCCTAAATTCTGAGGCTTTAGTGAAAATGCTGCTCTATCCAACACACTGTTAGAACTAATATTGATTAGTGTTCCATGTGCCATATGCAACAAACTTGCTTAACATGCATAATATCATTTATACCTCACGATAAATTTAGTCATATATAAAGTATGTGCTACTGAATTCCAATATGCAACCCACAAGAAAACTGAGACTTCAAGAGAGAAAATAGTTTGCCCAATTTGCAGAATTAACAAGCAGTGGGACCAGAGTATGAACCCAACTTTGATTCCAGTTCTCTTAATTGGTAGACAATTATGTCTTCTCTTCCTTTTGTCCCATCTTGTACTCTTCTTGGGAGGGAAAAAAAATGGAAAGAATCTTTTTTTTTCCCTCAGAAAAAGAGAGATCTGAAACTTTTTCTTTCACTCAGAAAATTACTGAAAAATAAAAGATCCTTTTCTTTCTTTCTTCTTTTTCTTTCTTTCTTTCTTTCTTTCTTTCTTTCTTTCTTTCTTTCTTTCTTTCTTTCTTTTCTTTCTTTCTTTCTTTCTTTCTTTCTTCTTTTTTCTTTCTTTCTTTCTTTCTCTTTCTTTCTTTCTTTCTTTCTTTCTTTCTTTCTTTCTTTCTTTCTTTTTCTTTCCTTTCTTCTCTTTCTTTCTTTCTTTCTTTCTTTCTTTCTTTCTCTCTCTTTCTTTCTTCTTTCTTTCTTTCTTTCTTTCTTTCTTTCTTTCTTTCTTTCTTTCTTTCTTCTTTTTCTCCTTCCTTCCTTCCTTCCTTCCTTCCTTCCTTCCTTCCTTCCTTCCTTTTTTGTCCAATTGCTTTGAGATATATATATATATATATATATACACACATATATATACATATATGTATATATATATACATACATACACCTAAAGAACGCTTTGGAATAGTTCTTCAGGGATCCCTGGGTGGCGCAGCGGTTTGGCGCCTGCCTTTGGCCCAGGGCGGGATCCTGGAGACCCGGGATCGAATCCCACATCAGGCTCCCGGTGCATGGAGCCTGCTTCTCCCTCTGCCTGTGTCTCTGCCTCTCTCTCTCTCTCTCTCTCTGTGACTATCATAAATAAATTTTAAAAAAATTAAAAAAAAAAAGGAATAGTTCTTCAACTGGAAAAGGGAATTTGTCTTCTTAACTACTATATTATTGTACTATCATCTTAGAAACTGTTCTAATGATAGATACCTATTTACTTGCAGTATTAGGAATTTCCCTAATTTGGTGCTTATTCCTTTATCCCATTCATATGCTTCCAGGCAAATTTTAGTAGCTCTATGCTCATTGAAATGACTAGGTGACTGTTTGTCTCGAGCAGTTTTGACACCTTTACAATGTTTTCCATAAAATAAGTCTAAAAGGATATAAGAATACTTTTCAACTATTTATTGGATAAATTCTCTTTATGATTTAGAAGTTCTCATGGAGAAGCAGAGAACCAAGGGATTTACAACCATCATTATCAACCCAGGGAAATAGATCTTAAGTGTAATTAAAATTTAAACTCTACTGTATGGTTTACCAGGAAATGTCAGAAAAATGCCATAATAATAACTGCTAAAATTTATTTTGTGCTTTTCACAACATTAAGGAAAGTGCTAAATCATTTTCATTTCACAGACAAAAGAGTCTATTGGAAATCAAAGTAAGAGATGTGACTTAAATATGTTAAAGAATGAGGCAACCAAACCCAAGGAGTTCTGTTTGAAGATGATCCTACTGTCAAGATTTATCAAGGATCTTTCTTTTGTCAGTAAATATATCAAAGATGTTGATGTCTGTGCTACAAGATGATTAAGTTTGGTGGGGCTCAGGGTGCCGTCTTGGAGACATACATGGATGCATCTGGGCAGTTTCCACATTTGACAAAGGCTTGTGCATTTGTCCAGAACTGTGTTCTGACTGCTCCTTACACTGCTCATCACTTGCCTTGCCCTAGGGGATTTCTGTCAGTAACAGTTAAACCACTGGCAGCTTAAGTATTCCCCATCAACCTGAAGCTATTTTGGGGCATGTTTCTGACACAGGATTGCAGAATTCCCACTAATAATCATTTCTTCTTCCATTAGTTATGACATTTTCTCTCAATGTTACCTATACTCTAACATGTACCCATGCATACACATACAATGTATAAAGAAAAGACAGTAATTACAGAAGACGAGTCTTTATTTTTTAGATTGAAAATAAGAATTCAAGTTTTTCCTTAATTGAAACTGAAGGTCTGACTTTAAAATAACACAACTAAGTTAGTAATCTAAATTCCCTCTAAATATTTAATTATTATCTAAAAGTTTGAGTTCCTGCTTTTGCCCTCATCTCACCTCCTGAATTCTGAGAGAATATGCTTGAAACCATTCCAGTTTCTTCCTTATCTCTTAGATACTAGCAAATTTTTATTATAAGTAAGTTTATTACTAGTTCTTTTTTCTCTTTTTGTTTCAAAAGGAGGAATTTTAGTTATTTAAATAATTTTTAAAAATTAATTAGGCTCACTGTGTTCAAATGTGATCAAAGTCACAATTGTTACCTCAGTGACTGAGATCTATTTTTTATCGCTGTTTATTGAAATAGCAAAAGTTTACCTTTAGTTATTTGAATTTGTCCATCAATAGAAATATAAGGCATCATATCTGTAAAAAGTGTGAAAAAGAATAATGCTTGTGTCTTCAGATATTCATTAGGCCAATCTTATACCTCTAGCTGAGTTATTTAGCATTAGATGAAGGCATATCCCTTCCATAGTCATACTTTTTCAGGGATGGCAAAGAAGAAAAAAAAACCTGTTAGTTTATAAGATAGGATTATATTACTTCTTCAGATATGAATCCAATGTTTAAAATACCATTGTTTTAGTGATCCTGTGAAACAAAAGAGTCTATTTTTTGGAAAGACTAGCATTGGTTAAGTGTATTGAACAAAAAATAAAATAGTTAAATGTATCGCATACTCAGAAAAATGTAATACTATAAATGTACTTACAGACAATATTAGCTTGGGAAGAATCACTGATAATGTTGGCTTATCAAGTTTTAACCAGATTGTAATGAGTTTACAAGTTATAAAAATCAATAAAGAGTCACAAAAATGGCTGACAAGGTTAAACAGTTGATTAATGAACACCAAGAGGACTATCTCAACTACATATTTGACTATTTCTAAGGTAACCATTAAAAAAACATATCTGGATATCACCTGCTATAGGTCTAGTCTTCAATTTAATTGATGAAAAATATATCTTGCTCAGTTCCTATGAAATTGTATGTAATAATCTTCAAGGTAAACTTTTAGAAACATTCCTTTTTCTGCTTTAGAATCCATTTGAGAACTTTTAAGATCTAATCTCTTAGCAACTTTCAAAAATACAATACAGTATTATTAACCACAGTTGCCATACAGGAATCACTTTTATTGATTTTTATTTATCTCAAATGTTTGTGGAACTCCAAAATCAAACATACAAGTGGCTAGTTTTAAGGACAATCTTGCTAAACTTTTACAAGACTAGAAATATAATTTTAAACTGGGCACTTCTGATTTCCCCAAGTTTTCAGAGTACAAGGGCTATTCATGATGATCCCCTTTTTTGCCATTCTTCTTATCCCCCTTACCCTTTTACCTCTTTCATACTTTTGACCACTTCATTTTAGCAGAGTCCCATAGAAATAATAGTTTCTGTCACAAGAAATGGGAGCAATATGATGTAATGCTCTAGGTAATTTTGTTAAACCCACTTAGCACCTAATCCACTCAAGTCAAAGCTGGTATTGGAGTTATCACTCACTAGACTGGCTTTGTGCACAGAGCAATTCAATACCCACACATCTTCACAAATTACTGGTACGCATCCTCAGACAGTAGACTGTGACAGCTGAAAAAAGATACCTCTTCAACTGCTAATTTTCTATATTTTTATTTCATTCTTAACACCTCTTTGCAGACAATTAGCTTTTTTTCCCCTTTTCTTTCTCAGACTCTTTTAAATTAGCCCATTTCAGGCTGATGAATGAGCCAAGTTACAGCCCATGAAGGAAGCACTGGCTGAATGCTAAAATGGTGCTCATTGCTAGAATGCAATGCCACATGTTTTATTCTTAGAAGCAAGCAATGGAATATTCACTTTTACACATTTCAAACCAATTTGTTTGAGTAAATGTGAGATATATACTGCATATTACTGAAGAACTATCTAAAGACCCCATAGGTGACTGGAAAGCTTTCTGGGCAATTTTCTCATTTTAAAAAATATGGTTAACATTTTTTTAAAGATTTTTATTTATTCATTCATGAGAGACAGAGAGAGAGAGAGAGAGTCAGAGACACAGGCAGAGGGAGAAGCAGGCTCCATGCAAGGAGCCCAACGTGGGACTTGATCTCAGGTCTCCAGGATCACACCCTGGGCTGAAGGTGGCCCTAAACCACTGAGCCACCCGGGCTGCCCTGGTTAACATTTTTTAATGGGTCTTATTGCTTTGTACTTTTGCTTTCTCTAGTGTGGATTACAGTTCTTATAAAGATTCACAGTAAAAAAATAATTTAGAAATTGAATGCAAAGGAAAAAAGTATATTGATAACACCATTTGTTTACATGCCTCACCAGATACTTTTACTCTATCCTATGAGATAATCTTTCTTGCTTGACTGCTGAGTCTATTGATTAAAATACATGAATGCTATTTGTTTTAAGATTATTTATTTATTTATTTATTTATTTATTTATTTATTTATTTATTTAAGAGGGAAAGAGAGAGCATGCACAAGCAGGGGAGGGGAGAGGCCTGACTTGGGGCTCTATCCCAGGACCTTGAGATCATGACCTGAGCCAAAGGCAGCCACTTAATCAACTGAGCTACCCAAGCATCCCAGGAATGCTATTTCTAATCATTGTTTTAGAAGACTGATATCTTATGTATACAGCATAGTTTGCAAAGATGTTCACATATTCAGATATTCTGGATAACTAAAACATCGCTCTTTAGCAGCAAAGCTAAGCCTTTGGATGGACATCCTTCTGAAATGTGTCAAACACTGCATTCTTTTGTTACTATTTTAGGCAAAGGACTAGGTATCTTTTCTCTCAGTGACTCAGAGACATTATTGTGTTCTTCCATTTCCACATTATACCAATGCCTTTATACATTTTTGAGGTCCTTTATTTTCCTAAGTCATAGGTTTTAGTAGTACTTCTATCTTCCTCATTTCCTGTCAATGACTATCTTCTAATCTTCTACAGTATTTTAAATAAAATAAAGTGAACTGCTGCTGTTTCTTCGCGCCTTTGTAGTAAAACTCAAGGACTTTGTGATACATATTTGCTACTCACCACCAATTTCCTTCTATTTTAGTTCTGTGACCACATGGAAAAAGGTTGTGGCACCACTGGTCAGACATCTATCAATGTGGGCAATTTGGGGTTATCCACTCTGAGAAAGGGAAATATCAAAGCTTCCACTCCATACCAGAAACTTCAGAGGTTTCGAGGAATGTCTGAGCAATTGTCCTAATTTGAGAAACAAGTAAACATGAAGTCAGTTTTGTTTCCACAAGACTCATAGTGTATCTTACTCCTAAACTAAGCCCATAGATTAAATATTGTTCTAAAGTCCTTATAGAAATTCTAATAATTTAACCATACGATGATATATTATGAATGTTAATTTATGATATGAAAATTTCCATTTACTGATATCAAAGCAAAATAAAAATAATTTCTGATTAATGTATTTATCTATTCCCCTATCAGGGTATCAAACATTCTAAAGGACTTTAAATAATTTTATTTTAACAAAGTGGCTTCATGCTTATCAGTATTATCACATGTCACACATACACAAAATCTATGGTACAAAGCAAGAGTCCACAACTTATTTTTCCACTACAGAGCCAAATAGTAAATAATTTTGTCTTTGTGGGACTTATGTTCTCTGTTGTTACTACTCAAGTATGTTGTTGCAGCCATAGATAATAAAATTATCTGAACTCTGTTTATACTCTAAAATTTGAATTTGTGTAATTTTTATGTTTCAGGAAATATTATTTTTTAACTTTTTTTTCCCCTCAACCACTGAGAATGCTAACCTTTTTTGACTCACAGGCCATATAAAAAATAGTCTTTGACCCAGATTTGGCCCACAGGCCAGTTTGTCTACCACTGACTACAGTCCATTAGTCCCTGCTACAGATGGCTTTCACAGCAGCAAAATGGCATACAAACATCAAAGATTTGAGAGGTCTGCATATAACATTGGCCTCCAGGCTAATGAAAAGCTAAAAGTTTTGGTTATTGATTATTTGTAAATACATTGATCATTTTTTAAAAAATATTTATTTATTTATTTATTTATTTATTTATTTATTTATTTATGAGAGAGAAAGAGAGACAGAGGGAAGGAGGAGAGAGGAGGGGAGGGATGAGGAGGGGAGGAGAGAGGCAGAAAGAATATCCAGCAGGTTTCCCTGCTGAGCAGGGAACCCAGTGCAGGGCCTTATCTCAAGACCCTGAGATCATGACCTGAGCCGAAATCAAGGATCAGACACTCAACTGAGTGCTCAGCACCGCCCAGGTGCCCCATAAATATATTGATAATTTTAAAATGGATAATTCTAGGATATATTACAGAATTTGTTGCCTTTTTTTTTTTTTTTTTTCTGAGTAGTTCTTAGACCACAATTTTCAGACTTTACTGTACCAGGGAATAATACCTAGTTATCCTGTTAAGAGGCAAACAGGCAAGTCTGTAGTGGGGCTCAAGACTCTTATTTTTAATAGGCTAGCAGGTAATGCCAATGTTGTTGGTCCTCTAATCATCCTTTGAGTAGCTAAGGCATAGGCAACATTAAAGAAAGCCCAATTTGACCTGATAAGTGGTAATGAGTCTATGTATGGGATTTTAACGATATGAAAGGTTATGGTTTTGAATGAAAGGCATAGCTCTTGAAAAATGAAAGCCAAAAGATATGGAAAAAATTAATAATGTTAAAATTACAGACATCCTTCATCTGAAGATGTTTTGACTTAGGATTTTTTGACTTACAATTTTGTGAAGGCACAATGCATTTAGTAGAAACCATGCTTTGAATTTTGAATTTTGATCTTTTTCCTGACTAGTGGTATTCGCTGATAATCTCTTGTGAAGCTAGTCAGCAGCAGCCAGCCACAGCTCCCAGTCAGCCATGCGATCACAAGCATAAACAACCAATATACCTATAACCACTCTGTATCCATACAACTGTTCTGTTTTTCAACTTCAGTACAGTATTAAGTACATTTTGTGAGATATTCAACACTTCTTGTAAAATAGGCTTTGTGCTAGAGGGCTTTGCCCAACTATAGGCTAACAGAAGTGTTCTGAGCACATTTAAGATAAACTAGGCTTAGAAATAATGTTTGTTCAGTAGGTTAGGTATATTAAATGCGTTACCGACTTAAATGATATTTTCAACTTCAACGGGTTTTCAGGACATAACTGTTGTAAGTCAAGGAAGATCTGTATATAAATGGCTCTACAAATTAAGAATTGTGCCAACAACCCAGGACACTTAATTTGCTAAAAACTAAGTATACTGCTGGCTACTACCAAAAATATAACTTTCGTGCAAACCACATTCATTCTAACTCTTCAGATGTTTTTCACTTTTCTGGTAGATTACCCAATAGTTACCAAAGTAAACAGTAATTAAGTAAAAGCTATGAAGTACAAGGGCTATTACAAATTACTATGTACTCTTTAGGCTTACATGTTGATTTACTGTATGCACACATAAATATGCAAGTATGCATGATGCTTAAAATGCATTTGGTCTGAGGATTTCTAATGTCAAGTTTCAATCCCATGCAAATGAAAGAAGCTGAATGCATAAACCTGTCAAAATGATGATTTTAATGGAAATGTCAAGATACTTCTGAAAGCTAATATAATAATCCCTTTTATGCAGCACTAGGAAAGAGCCTATGATCCTAAAAGAACTAACCTGTCACCCTGCACTATACGTTTCATCCTATTACCATCCTCAGCTCCATTATCTAAATGACCAAGCACTCCTTCAATTCTAGGGCTAAATGATGTCATGACATGACTATCATCATATTTATACCTCATAAAATTAGAAAGGTTATTAAACATAATTTGACCTTTGGCATGCTCTAATAGAATCCTGATTTTTGCTGTTTTCTTTCTTTTCCTCCTTTTCCCCTCTATTCACTCCCATCAGTCATTTAAGCTCTCTTTTTCTTCCTTTTAAATAAATTGTTTCCCACTTACACTGGTGTTATGTTGCATGACAAATCTAGGATTTTATAAAATGCAATTTTTATTCTAGTGCTTCCTAATTATTCTTCAAAGCTGCCACTCAGGAGAGAAAAGTTACTTCCATTCAAACCTAAATTCAATGCCAAGTACATATGCCCTTGAAAAATTTCTAAAGCATTGGGTGATGTGGGGTCTGAGATGTCTTGCTGTTTTGTGGTTACTATTGTCTTTAACTAGCTGGTACTACAGTCCAGAAGGCTGTTAGCTATGTTTATCTGTGCTGGTTCACTCTGATCAAACCATTCAAAGAACAGGTGCTTCGTGATGGGCTAAGGTCATGCATTTGGTATGTTGGACAATTGAGAAGGAAAGAGTATTAGTCATAACCTTTACAGACTAGTATGCTGTATAACAACCTTTCCTCTAGCATTTAAGATACTTTTAAATAGATTTAACAGAAATAGTTACATTTTATAAATGCTTCAAAATAAGGGCAATAAATTGTGTGTGCACGTATTGTTTTCTTTGGAGTTCAATTCTAATTTATCATGTCTCACTGTGTATGTTTTTCGTTTCAAAGCCTTCTCAACTTAGAATCTTATCTTTCAGTCTCCTCTGGGTGTTGGTTACTTTTTAGAATCCTCCAAGCTTCCTTATTAAGGTCCCTGTTGCCAATGGCTTTCATATGAAGAGACTTTTTCACAATTTTCCATTCAAGAAAGTAGTCTTTTACATTTAATTCACAGCTTCCTGTTCTCAGTTTTATTTATTATGGATTTATTTACACTCAGTAGCTGTTTATTAAATATATACTACATGGCAAAAAAAAAATACAGTCCCCACTTTCAAGGAATTTGTAGTCTTGTAGGTCTATGGGCAAGAGAATGGATAATAAAATATGATGTGATATACTAACTTTTAAATCCATGAATCATTCAATATATATTTATGAAATGAAAACTAGGGACAATCATCAAGCCTTTACTAGACATGGAGTGGATGTGGATATAAATACAGACACAAATAGAATTATTGGCTCCAAAGAGATTGAAAACTAGTAGGAGAGAAAATAATAATATAAAAAAATCTTGTTACGAGATAATATAACTGACATATATTCTTATTAGAGGCAGAAAGTCCATAGGAAATTAAACCTTCTCATGTAAGAATTCCTTTCATACCTAGTGTTCAATATTGGTAATAACATTTTATTCTTTGTTCTAATTTTGCTTGATCACAGAATGAATAATTTATCTCCCTATGTATTTTATTTTATGAATTAACTACAGAGATCACTCTATTTCTTTGGTCTTTCTTTATGTCCTTTCTTTAATTTGTCTCTGGTTTTTGTGTAGAGTGATTGAATTGGTTTGATCAAACTACCATTAAAAATACCATAGACTTCATGGTTTAAAAAATAGAAACTTATTTTCTCTCAGTTTTTGAGGCTACAGCCCCAGGTCAGGGTGCCAACTGACTTGGTTCCTGGTCAGGAACTGTCATTTCACAGCTTTGTAGTTCTAATCAAATAAAAATGGTCTTATCTAGACTAAGAAAATGGCTATCATTCACAAAAGAACTGAAACACACTTCATATCAAGATGGTATTATTTATTTTTCTATGTTTGATCATAGTCTCTATTTGGACTTTAGCTGTAAGAGAAATACACACACACACACACACACACACACTCCTTGCCAAAGTGCTGATTTCTTATTGTCCTTTTAAAATATATCTTATCTGGAGGGGGGGCAAGATGGTGGAAGAGTAGGGTCCCCAAGTCACCTGTCCCCACCAAATTACCTAGATAACCTTCAAATCATCCTGAAAATCTATGAATTCGGCCTGAGATTTAAAGAGAGAACAGCTGAAACGCTACAGCGAGAAGAGTTCGCGCTTCTATCAAGGTAGGAAGACGGGGAAAAGGAAATAAAGACACAAAAGGCCTCCGAGGGGGAGGGGCCCCGCGAGGAGCCGGGCTGAGGCCGGGGCGAGTGTCCCCAGGACAGGAGAGCCCCGACCCGGAGACGCAGGAGCTGCACCGACCTTCCGGGGGGAAAGGGGCTCACGGGGAGGTGGAGCAGGACCCAGGAGGGCGGGGATGGCCTGGGGCTCCCGGGGACACTAACAGACACCTGCGCCCTGAGGGCTGCAGCGCGCACGGGGGACCCGGAGCAGCTCGGGGGGCTCGGGCGGAGGAAGAGGCTCCGTGCGGAGGGGGCTGCGGGGCGGGAGCAGCTCGGGGGGGGCTCGGGCGGCGGCTCCGCGGAGGGGGCTGCGGGGCGGGAGCGCGAATCCAACAGCGCAGACCCGGAGCACAGGGCGCGGGGACACAGCCCAGGATCCGGCCTCCCCCCCGGGACAGGCAGAGGCCGGGAGGGCCCAGGACAGCAAGGACGCTCCTGCCCCAGCTGAGCAGATCAGCGGCCCCGCCCCGGAGCCTCCAGGCCCTGCAGACCGAGAGCTCAGGAGCTACTGCGGGGGCTGAATCCAGGGCTGCAGAGCTGGCCCCGCCACTGGGGCTGTTCCTCCTGGGGCCTCACGGGGTAAACAACCCCCACTGAGCCCTGCACCAGGCAGGGGCAGAGCAGCTCCCCCAAGTGCTCACACCTGAAAATCAGCACAACAGGCCCCTCCCCCAGAACACCAGCTAGAAGGCTAAGTTCCAGGGGGAGTCAAGGGACTTAAAGTATACAGAATCAGAAGATACTCCCCCGTGGTTTTTTTTTCTTTTCTTTTTTTTTTTTTTCTTGATTTCTGTTTGCCTCCCCCACCCTTTTTTTCCCTTTCTTTTTCTTTCTCTTTTTCTTCTCTTTTTTTCTTTTTTTCTTACTTTATTCTTTTTTCTTTTTCTCTTTTCTTTCCTTCTTTCTCTCCTCTCTTTTTCTCCTTTTCCCAATACAACTTGCTTTTGGCCACTCTGCACTGAGCAAAATGACTAGAAGGAAAACCTCACCTCAAAAGAAAGAATCAGAAACAGTCCTCTCTCCCACAGAGTTACAAAATCTGGATTACAATTCACAGTCAGAAAGCCAATTCAGAAGCACTATTATACAGCTACTGGTGGCTCTAGAAAAAAGCATAAAGGACTCAAGATACTTCATGACTGCAGAATTTAGATCCAATCAGGCAGAAATTAAAAATCAATTGAGTGAGATGCAATCCAAACTAGAAGTCTTAACGACGAGGGTTAACGAGGTGGAAGAACGAGTGAGTGACATAGAAGACAAGTTGATGGCAAAGAGGGAAACTGAGGAAAAAAAGAGACAGACAATTAAAAGACCATGAAGACAGATTAAGGGAAATAAACGACAGCCTGAGGAAGAAAAACCTACGTTTAATTGGGGTTCCCAAGGGGGCCGAAAGGGACAGAAGACCAGAAAGTGTATTTGAACAAATCATAGCTGAGAACTTCCCTAACTTGGGAAGGGAAACAGGCATTCAGATCCAGGAAATAGAGAGACCCCCCCTAAAATCAATAAAAACCGTTCAACACCTCGACATTTAATAGTGAAGCTTACAAATTCCAAAGATAAAGAGAAGATCCTTAAAGCAGCAAGAGACAAGAAATCCCTGACTTTTATGGGGAGGAGTATTAGGGTAACAGCAGACCTCTCCACAGAGACCTGGCAGGCCAGAAAGGGCTGGCAGGATATATTCAGGGTCCTAAATGAGAAGAACATGCAACCAAGAATACTTTATCCAGCAAGGCTCTCATTCAAAGTGGAAGGAGAGATAAAGAGCTTCCAAGACAGGCAGAAACTGAAAGAATATGTGACTCCAAACCAGCTCTGCAAAAAATTTTAAGGGGGACTCTTAAAATTCCCCTATAAGAAGAGGTTCAGTGCAACAATCCACAAAAACAAGGACTGAATAGATATCATGATGACACTAAACTCATATCTGTCAATAGTAACTCTGAACGTGAACGGGCCTAATGACCCCACCAAAAGGCACAGGGTTTCAGACTGGATAAAAAAGCAGGACCCATCTATTTGCTGTCTACAAGAGACTCATTTTAGACAGAAGGACACCTACAGCCTGAAAATAAAAGGTTGGAGAACGATTTACCATTCAAATGGTCCTCAAAAGAAAGCAGGGGTAGCCATCCTTATATCAGATAAACTAAAATTTACCCCGAAGACTGTAGTGAGAGATGAAGAGGGACACTATCTCATACTTAAAGGATCTATTCAACAAGAGGACTTAACAATTCTCAATATATATGCCCCGAATGTGGGAGCTGCCAAATATTTAAACCAATTAATAACCAAAGTGAAGAAATACTTAGATAATAATACACTTATACTTGGTGACTTCAATCTAGCTCTTTCTACCCTCGATAGGTCTTCTAAGCACAACATCTCCAAAGAAACGAGAGCTTTAAATGATACACTGGACCAGATGGATTTCACAGATATCTACAGAACTTTACATCCAAACTCAACTGAATACACATTCTTCTCAAGTACACATGGAACTTTCTCCAGAATAGACCACATACTGGGTCACAAATCGGTCTGAACCAATACCAAAAGATTGGGATCGTCCCCTGCATATTCTCGGACCATAATGCCTTGAAATTAGAACTAAATCACAACAAGAAGTTTGGAAGGACCTCAAACACGTGGAGGTTAAGGACCATCCTGCTAAAAGATGAAAGGGTCAACCAGGAAATTAAGGAAGAATTAAAAAGATTCATAGAAATTAATGAGAATAAAGATACAACCGTTCAAAATCTTTGGGATGCAACAAAAGCAGTCCTGAGGGGGAAATACATCGCAATACAAGCATCCATTCAAAAACTGGAAAGAACTCAAATACAAAAGCTAACCTTACACATAAAGGAGCTAGAAGAAAAAAAGCAGATGGACCCTACGCCCAGCAGAAGAAGAGAGTTAATTAAAATTCGAGCAGAACTCAACAAAATCGAGACCAGAAGAACTGTGGAACAGATCAACAGAACCAGGAGTTGGTTCTTTGAAAGAATTAATAAGATAGATAAACCATTAGCCAACCTTATTAAAAAGAAGAGAGAGGAGACTCAAATTAATAAAACCATGAATGAGAAAGGAGAGATCACTACCAACACCAAGGAAATACAAACGATTTTAAAAACATATTATGAACAGCTATACGCCAATAAATTAGGCAATCTAGAAGAAATGGACGCATTCCTGGAAAGCCACAAACTACCAAAACTGGAACAGGAAGAAATAGAAAACCTGAACAGGCCAATAACCAGGGAGGAAATTGAAGCAGTCATCAAAAACCTCCCAAGACACAAGAGTCCAGGGCCAGATGGCTTCCCAGGGGAATTCTATCAAACGTTTAAAAAAGAAATCATACCTATTCTACCAAAGCTGTTTGGAAAGATAGAAAGAGATGGAGTACTTCCAAATTCATTCTATGAGGCCAGCATCACCTTAATTCCAAAACCAGACAAAGACCCTACCAAAAAGGAGAACTACAGACCAATATCCCTGATGAACATGGATGCAAAAATTCTCAACAAGATACTAGCCAATAGGATCCAACAGTACATTAAGAAAATTATTCACCATGACCAAGTAGGATTTATCCCCGGGACACAAGGTTGGTTCAACACTCGTAAAACAATCAATGTGTTTCATCATATCAGCAAGAGAAAAACCAAGAACCCTATGATCCTCTCATTAAATGCAGAGAAAGCATTTGACAAAATACAGCATCCATTCCTGATCAAAACTCTTCAGAGTGTAGGGATAGAGGGAACTTTCCTCGACATCTTAAAAGCCATCTACAAAAAGCCCACAGCAAATACCATTCTCAAAGGGGAAGCACTGGGAGTCTTTCCCCTAAGATCAGGAACGAGACAGGGATGTCCACTCTCACCACTGCTATTCAACATAGTATTGGAAGTCCTAGCCTCAGCAATCAGACAACAAAAAGACATTAAAGGCATTCAAATTGGCAAAGAAGAAGTCAAACTCTCCCTCTTTGCTGATGACATGATACTCTACATAGAAAACCCAAAAGCCTCCACCCCAAGATTGCTAGAACTCATACAGCAATTGGTAGTGTGGCAGGATACAAAATCAATGCCCAGAAATCAATGGCATTTCTATCCACTAACAATGAGACTGAAGAAAGAGAAATTAAGGAGTCAATCCCATTTACAATTGCACCCAAAAGCATAAAATACCTAGGAATAAACCTAACCAAAGAGGTAAAGGATCTATACCCTAAAAACCATAGAACACTTCTGAAAGAAATTGAGGAAGACACAAAGAGATGGAAAAATATTCCATGCTCATGGATTGGCAGAATTAATATTGTGAAAATGTCAATGTTACCCAGGGCAATTTACATGTTTAATGCAATCCCTATCAAAATACCATGGACTTTCTTCAGAGAGTTAGAACAAATTATTTTAAGATTTGTGTGGAATCAGAAGAGACCCCGAATAGCCAGGAGAATTTTAAAAAAGAAAACCATATCTGGGGGCATCACAATGCCAGATTTCAGGTTGTACTACAAAGCTGTGGTCATCAAGACAGTGTGGTCCTGGCACAAAAACAGACACATAGATCAATGCAACAGAATAGAGAACCCAGAAGTGGACCCTGAACTTTATGGTCAAACTAATATTCGATAAAGGAGGAAAGACTATCCATTGGAAGAAAGACAGTCTCTTCAATAAATGTGCTGGGAAAATTGGACATCCACATGCAGAAGAATGAAACTAGACCACTCTCTTTCACCATACTCAAAGATAAACTCAAAATGGATGAAATATCTAAATGTGAGACAAGATTCCATCAAAATCCTAGAGGAGAACACAGGCAACACCCTTTTTGAACCTGGCCACAGTAACTTCTTTCAAGATACATCCATGAAGGCGAAAGAAACAAAAGCAAAAATGAACTTTTGGGACTTCATCAAAATTAGAAGCTTTTGCACAGCAAAGGATACAGTCAACAAAACTAAAAGACAACCTACAGAATGGGAGAAGATATTTGCAAATGACGTATCAGATAAAAGGCTAGTTTCCAAGATCTATAAAGAACTTATTAAACTCAACACCAAAGAAACAAACAATCCAATCATGAAATGGGCAAAAGACAGGAAGAGAAATCTCACAGAGGAAGACATAGACATGGCCAACATGCATATGAGAAAATGCTCCGCATCACTTGCCATCAGGGAAATACAAATCAAAACCACAATGAGATACCACCTCACACCAGTGAGAATGGGGAAAATTAACAAGGCAGGAAACAACAAATGTTGGAGAGGATGTGGAGAAAAGGGAACCCTCATACACTGTTGGTGGGAATGTGAACTGGTGCAGCCACTCTGGAAAACTGTGTGGAGGTTCCTCAAAGAGTTAAAAATAGACCTGCCCTACGACCCAGCAATTGCACTGCTGGGGATTTACCCCAAAGATTCAGATTCAATGAAACGCTGGGACACCTGCACCCCAATGTTTCTAGCAGCAATGTCCACAATAGCCAAACTGTGGAAGGAGCCTCAGTGTCCATCCAAAGATGATTGGATAAAGAAGATGTGGTTTATGTATACAATGGAATATTACTCAGCCATTAGAAATGATAAATACCCACCATTTGCTTCAACGTGGATGGAACTGGAGGGTATTTTGCGGATTGAAATAAGTCAATCAGAGAAGGACATACACTGTTTTTTTGAAGGACAAACAGTGTATGTTCTCATTCATTTGGGGAATATAAATAATAGTGAAAGGGAATAGAAGGGAAGGGAGAAGAAATGTGTGGGAAATATCAGAAAGGGAGACAGAACATAAAGACTCCTAACTCTGGGAAATGAACTAGGGGTGGTGGAAGGGGAGGAGGGCAGGGGGTGGGGGTGAGTGGGTGACGGGCACTGAGGGGGACACTTGACGGGATGAGCACTGGGTGTTATTCTGTATGTTGGTAAATCGAACACAAATAAAAATTAATTTATTAAAAAAATATATATCTGATCTTAATATGCTGGGAAAACAACAATCACAAAAACAATAAAGAACAAGAACATAAGTACACTACTTTTTCTATGAAAAAGCATGAGTGTGTTAGATTACCCAATTAGTCTTTCTCCTTCCTCTCTGCTTTGTAATTTAGCCACCATATTTCTTCCAAATTAGTTGTCCTAGTGCAGTGTTTTTTATTTTTCAATTATTTAAAAATATGCATAACAAAATTTACCATCTTCACCATTTTTCAGTGCTCAGTTCTGTGGTATTAAATATATTTGCATTGTTGTACATCCATCACCATCATCCATTCCCATTACTTTTTTCATCTCATAAAGCTGAAAACCTATACCTAAATCTGTATTACATAATAACTCCATATTCTCCCAAACCCCAGCTTCTGGCAACCATTTTTCTATTTTTTGTCTCTATGATTTTGTCTACTCTAAGTATTTCCTATAAGTGGAATAATACAGTGTTCGTCTTTTTGTGACTCACTCATTTCACGTGGTATAATCTCCTCAAGATTCACCCATGTTGTAGTGTTTTACAGGATTTCTTTCCTTTTTAAGGCTGAATAATATTTCATCATGTGTATACCACATTTTGCTTATCCATTTATATATCGTTGGAAACTTGGGTTACTTCCACATTTAGCTGTTGTAAATAATGCTCCTTGGACATGAGTATAATATCTCTTCAAGATGCTGCTTTCAATTCTTTTGGATATATGCTCAGAAATGGAATTTCTGGGGGGATCTAGGTGGCTCAATCAGTTAAGCATCCGACTTTCCAACTCCGCTCAGCTCTTCATCTCAGGGTTGTGAGTTCAAGCCCTGCATTGGGCTCCATGCTGGGCATGGGGTCTACTTAAAAAAAATGGAATTGCTGAATCACATGGAAATTCTATTTTTAATTTTTTAGGGGCTTCCATACTTTTCTTTTACAGTGGATGTACCATTTATTATTGCCACCAAAAATGCACAGCATTCTACTTTCTCTACATCTCACCAATACCTATAAGTTTCTGTTTTTTTCATAGTAGCCATCCTAATGGGTGTGAGATGGTTATAGCACTAATGTTTATCACATTACTCTATTGCTCAAAAACCTCCCATGGCTCCCCATTATCTTGAAATAAACTACAAATGTATGGCTTGTATATATTGTCAACAGCAAAGCTTTTAAGAGTTACATCCCCCTAATGCTGTATATAAAGCCCCCTGCAATCTTACTGGTTTCCCCATTAGCTCCTAAACTATATACATGTTTCCTCTTATTTGCATACTATAATTTGCAAATTGTATCTTCCAAAATACACATTTCCTGTCACCTAACCCATTTTTTCTCTAAGAAGCAATATTGGCATTTAAGGCAGAAAAATTTTCCCTTCTGCAGAATATTCTTGCATCTCTACAAAATGTTAAAAATCCCTGGTCCTTGTCCATTAAGTGCCAGTAGAACTCTTATATTGTAGTAACAACCAAAATGCCTTCACACATTTCCAAACACTATTATATTAGTCAGGACTCTCTGGTCATAAGTAATAGAAAATATCAATCAATCCGGCTCAGCAAAAAAAAAAAAAAAAAAAAAAAAAAAAAAAAAAAAAAAAAAAAGTGTGAATTAGCCAATAGAATTGAAAAATTCGAGAGAAAGTATATAACTAAGGGTACATATGGACTTATTAATGCCTAAAAGATGTGCTTTCACTCTGTATAACCGTTCTACAGTTCAGTATGTTTATAGATGGGTCTTCTTCTATGTCAGCTTCCAGTATCACCAGACCTATGCCCCCATAAGCTCTACTTCAGGCAGAGAAGAGATTGTCTCTTTCCCAGTCACTCAAGTAAAAATTCTACTTATATTTGAAATTGTCTTAGCTGGGATCATGATCCTTTATAAAGGCATCACTACGGACAAAGAACATACTTTTTTTTTTTTTTTTTTTTGCATGATCCTCAAACCTTGGATAGGATATGGGCTACCATTTGAAAGAGGTAGTTTGCCAAAGAAATACAAGGTATTCTTACAAGGAGAAAGAATAATGGATGTTGGATAGAAAAATGGTAAAATGAAGTTCCATATAAAAATATTAGTTGCTTAATTTTTGGCAAAGAATTTCAATTCTGAGCCACCTCTCTAAATCTATAAAATGTAAATAATGGCAACTACCTTATATATAGATAGTGTGAGATTCAAAATGTAAAGTATATAACATAAAACCTAAAACATCTGTGCTTAAAACATGCCTCATTCCCTTTACATTTCTTCCTAAGGTGCTAATCAGAGATGATTTTTAAAATAGCAATCGGTAAGCGTGAGTATTATCTATTCAGCTTGAGAACTTGACCTGTCAGGCTAGAATTCAGCCAGTACACTACACTCTCATATACAGCTGCTTATCAGCTTTGGTCCTAGTGATATTCTTCAGGATTACTTTTATCTACACTCATCTCTCTTTTTCCTTCTAACTCAAGGTGGAACTTCTAGTGATTCTGTACAAAAATCTTATATTACCAAAGATTTTTATTATCCTTACCCCTTTGATTTCATAATTTTACTATTTTACGTACATGATACTTGAATTTAGTCTGTAGAGTCTGTTTTTAATCATTTAATTTCTTGTTTTGAATAATAAAAGACATATGCCAGTAAGAGCTACAGGAACATTTAGTTCATATCATTCTTCCCTAAAACAGTGTCAGACACAGAAGATAGCCTGCCCTCATTACACCTTGTAAACCAAGAAGGCCCTGGTTGAGGAGCCCTGGGGGGAAAGTGGCTGGGTATATGGAGCTGCACATACTAATCATATCCAGCCCTCAATGTTCCAATGGCCTCTGTGCACAAAGGTGGAAAACTGTTGATAGTGGATAAAGATTGTAGTTTTTAAGTGTTGGAATCTCAACTTTGCAGTAATGAGCTGTGTGATTTTGGACAATTTTCTTTACCTTGTTAATCCTCAGTTTCTTCATCTATAAAATATAAATTATAATCCTTGGCTTTCAGGAAGAATATAAGAATTGAAAGACAACCAAAATTCCTGACAAGTAGCCATTCAGAAAATGCATCTTCACATTTCATGAAGGTGATGGTTTTTGTGGCATTTCTGCCACCTTTGTTGGTAATTTAACTATTAGCCAGATGTCATTATTGACACCTCAGTTTACTGAGAAGTATTTTGTGCTTGTGAGCTCCTATTCTCTGCTTTGCCTACCACAATGCTTTATAAGCATTAAGCTTTTAGTAAACGAATGCATGAATGAATACGTTTGTTAAGAAGATCCTTGAAAATGAGAATGGGAATAATTTGAGAAATCTTATATGGGATAGATAAAGCTGTGCGGAGTTTTTTATAAGTAAGCATATTTTTTTTCTGGAGAAAATCAAGTTTTTAATCAGAATTTCAAAAATTAAGTTATATCTAATATTTAAACATTTTGATAATTTTAGACAAAACTGAGATTTTTATTAAAGCCTATTTATGTTAAATCTTCATAATAGGCTCTGATATGTCTGAGAGAAATTTGAAATGGGAGCCATAAATGAGAGGCTAAGCACGCCATTTCAATTCAGCATTTAACTTTAAAACAAAGTGGTTGGACTAGGTAGTTTTTATAATTCTCTTATTCATAGATTCTCTGATCCTCGCCAAGATACTGAAAATACTTTTCAGTGCATTTCCAAGTGGATATGCTCAGTGGAAAGCAGAATATTCTCTAAATATATCAGGATCAGAGCAACTTTTTTATGATACAAACCAGGGCAGACAAAGGCTACTATTCTTTGGAGTTCATATTCTTTTGGAATAAAAGTAAGCAAAAAGCATAATATATGAAGAACATAAATCAGGGCAATATGAAAAAGAGTGAGTAATAATGGCCAAATTAGTTGAATGGTCCAGGAAAGTCTTTCTGAGGGTAAATCTGAGCTATGCCTGGAAAAAAGAAAAGGGTCCAACCATATGCAAAGATTGATGGCAGAAAGAAACATTGGAAGAGAAGTATCTACAAATGTCAAGTTCTAGAGGCTGGCTGGGTTTAGCATGTTAGAGCCAGAGAAGGAGAAGATTATTTGGATTATAGTAAGGTAAAGGATAGAGATGGGAAAATAACTGGGGTGAATTAGAGCTTGTCTAAATCAGAGAATTTCATAAACAGATCATAGAACTATAAGACTTTGATTTTGGATTTTATTCTAAATGCTTTGGGAGGTGATGGGGTATCAGATTTATGTTATTAATCCTTGCTTTGTGAATAATTCACATTTATAAAAGCTAGATTTTTTTTTGTAATGGTAAGGTCCTGGTTCAAATAAAAAGAAACTGTTGAAAAAGAATGATTTTATATTAAAAATCTCTTCCAAGTATCTACAGTAATTTTATTCATACTCTCTAATCAATACTCAAGGAACAGGTTATAACGTCATTTAAACAAGTCAGTTCCTGGCTAGCATAGTTATTGCCGGCATGTTCATGCGTTCCAGTTGTTTTTTAAACTGCATTTTACACCAGGGGAAATTGCACACAGTAAATGTCAAGGATTCACTAGGGGCATTACAGTTTCCGAGGCATGAAGCTAATACATATTTGTCTCATTACTGTCAGCCGATCAACTTTATTCTGTGGATGACAAGGGCTCGGAGCTCATAGGAGATGTAGTTACAAATGACCTTGGGGAGGTCATGGGGACCACAACTTCCAAAATTCACAGTAGTGTCATGTCATTAATAAGAAACTAGGGAAATCGTGTTCACAGGCTTTTTGATACTTGACTTCCTCATAGAAACAGGTGTGTGTGTGTGTGTGTGTGTGTGTGTGTGTGTATTGGGGGTGTCACACTTTTTAGCTCTGATTCATCAAACCTTAAATTGAAGACAACATACAGCGTTTGAGTGGGCAGCTTAACCCACTCCTGTGGATTCCATATTACCCAGCAATTTTCCTGAGGTAAACATGTTTTGCAGGATCATCAGGCTGTTAATAGTCTTTTGCTTGAATAGTTCCAAAAAACAGAGAGAAAAGAAAATCCTGAGTTCTTGGTGAGGGCAGTTATGCAATATGGGAATCAATTTTTTGTGTGTCCAATCTACATGGGTTTATTTTTCATATTTTAGTTGAGTTTCATGATTTTTTGGAATAGATTGTTATTTTCTTATTGTATTTTCATTTTATTTGAAACTACAATTTTCAAAGTCCTTCCTCTCCAAGGTATTTAGCAGTGGAAAACACCCATAGGTAACTTTTTAAAAACTATACTAGAATAGGGTATAATCATAATCATAGGGTATAACATATCATAAACCTTCAGCAAATAATCATTCCTAAGAAAAATAAATAGTGTGAGGGATATTTTCAACTGCTTCTGTTTAGTTCTCTCCTATCTAAATATAGTACTAAGAGACTTTCTCTCTGTTCTATGCCCTCCTCTTTGGCTAGAGCTCTACCACCTATACAGAGGAGATTACAGGCAATGGTGTTTGTGGCATTCAACAGTGTTCATGGTACAAATACTCTACCACGACTGACAACAAGAGTCTTGCAAGATTCTTGAAAATTGTATCATCATAAGATAAGCAGAAGAGATAAGAACAAATCTGACAGTTACTGCTCAAGAAAATCCCATGGCAAAGGCAAGTAACTATGGGGAAGGGAAGAATGCTTCCACAGGACACACAAAGGGAAGGACAACTAGTATGACTCTGAGCACAGGCAGAATGAAAGTGGCCCCTTGAATGGCAAAGGACTCACTCTGGGCATTGGATAGGTTTCTTTGCAGCTTCCTGTTTGTGACTCCAAAGGGTTCCCTTTGAGGCAGGAGCTGGAAGTCTCTCAAAGCAAGTTCCACTATTGTCTTTCCGAGGGTAAGTGGCTTCACGGGCCTCCCATCTCATGCCCTCTCTGTCTTCCTCTGTCACAGCCATTTAGTCTCCTGTCAGTTACTGTTTATAGTTAGGTTTTTGCCTTGTTATTTCATAAAACCCCGACTATGCTTATCTTCCTCCTAAATAATATTTAAATTCTTGCACATTAAAATATTCAGTTTTTCACAAATGTTCTCCCTGATACAGAGTTAAAGGGCCTACTTTTAGAAGCCAAAACCTTATTATTGACCCATCTTTGTCTTTGATTTCCTCTTATGTCAATCCCATTCTTCCCTGAAACAAAAGATAATTATGACCACACCGGAAAAACATTCATATAAAGGAAAGAAGGGAAATGAAAGGTCACATTATTTGATATTCTGAAATAATATCTCACTACTAATAAAAAGTTGATATTCAAAATCTTTCATATATTTTAAATATGATGTTTTGGCACACTGCCAGAGAAAAATGAATTTAAATCTTACATACCTAGACATCAGAATAACTATGCCATTCAGTGGAAAAGCTCCCTTACCTCAACCAGAACTTAGTTTACTATTTATAAAAGAATAAAAGGTAGATTTCTTAATGCCATCAATCATGGTTCCAAGACTCATAATCACCATTAGTAATCAATGTCAACACTACTTATTCTGAGCCAGGATTCAACTTCAGACCTTGTCAGCACATTAACCACTATGTACCTCTTGGATTTGGCACCAGATATGAAAGTATTTAGCAAATCTAAGCTAGCATATGTAAATATAATTTTTTTACAGTAGGAAATTTGTCCTCTCTTATTGTACTCAATAAAGCATTTCATTTTGTGTGCTATTTTGTGATCTACAGTAGTGGGATGCCTGTGTGGCTCAGCTGTTGAGTGTCTGCCTTTGGCTTATGTCTTGATCCCGAGATCTGGGATCGAGTCCCACACCACGCTCTTTGCAGGGAGCCTGCTTCCTTCTCTGCCTGTGTTTCTGCCTCTCTCTGTGTCTCTCATTAATATAGAAAATATTTCAAAAAAATCTACAGTAGTAAAAAAAATGTATATATTCAGATAACTAAGTCTGGATTTAAAAGTGGAAGAAATAAAGACCTAGTGATCTTGATAGGTATTCACAGAGAGATCAATGATGAATTTTTTAATGTAATTTCATTTTTCCTCAGAACTCTAATACTTGGGAGTTATTACCATATGTTTTGGGGGGAGCAGTTTAAAATCTTATCCAAGAAATGCCTATCTATGAATCAATAAATTTAATGCTTACTAATTAAGAGTTTTAGCCTAAGAACCAGTGATTGGTGTTAGGATTACAGTATTTAATGGTTTTCAGATAACTGTTGGTTAAATCCATTGTTCTTCAAAAAGTTGTTGCTACTTGAGAACCCAACTTTATATCAACCTCTTTGGCAATTACTATAAGAAGTTAAACATGTGAAAGCCAATAAAACCACTGAAAGGTATTATATGTTATGATTCAATGTGCTTTCTCCACTCTGAAATAGAAGCCCATTTTAATGTTTATCTTAAATCAGTGTCTTTGAAGTTTATTCCTATGACTAGTAATTAAATTATATATAACCCATGAAAAGCTGTAACTGTGTAATTCCTCACTAATGAATGTGAAAGTGGCTAAAACAATGATGATTGGATGCTCACATTTTCCAGAAGTTCAATATATATGATGTCTAAACAAATAACAAACTATAGTATGCATAAGTCAAAAAACTCAGAGATGTGCCTGAATAATGCCAAGAATGTGCCTTAAAAAAAGTTTCAGTTGAATAACATTATTTAGATTTTTTTTTTTTTAATTGGATGCATAGTGGAAGCAAGACAAATAAGGTTATGGGAAGATAATTCAGGATGGCTGTTTTAATTTAGCAGAGAGTTCTGCTCTCTGCTCCATGGACCCATTCTAGGACCTAAGATGACAGCAGTTTTGCCATTTTCAAATGATGACTTCTCAGTGAGCTCTAGTGTAATTGTCATATAGTCAACAGGAAGTGTGAGAGTTTAGGGAGGGGTGCTCAGTAGAGGTTTCATGGGCCAGTCCATTAATAATATACATCAGATTGACTCACATTTCATTGGGAAGAACTTAGTCATATGACCACACCTAACTACGAGGAAGACTGGGAAATGTGATCTATAACTCAAGCCTTATTTCCAACTAATTAGAAAGACAGAAAAGACAGATCATGGTTAGCAGTAGCTCTATCATTGGGCAGTAGAAAGACTAGATGGGAAGTGAGGCTCAATCTGCTTAACTATGTTAACGTAGTGTTTTCCAGACTTAGTTCACCATGGAATCTCCTTTTAGAAGATACCTATTAAAACATTTTTAAGAAATGCTAATCTAGAGCAACAATTTTATTCTATATCAATGCCCTTAACATAACTGCAATTTCTCTTAAAATTTATGTGATGAAGCAAAACCCATGGCATTACAATGTTGAAATCCCTACATTTGTATATTCCTATAAATGAATGTCACTTTCACCCCCGAGATTTGGACAGGTTTGGCATTAAATTGCAGGAGGGTTTCATCTGTGTTAGGAATCACTAACTTATTTTCATCCAGAGCTTTCATACAACATAGATAGATACTTTTTCTTACTATCCGCCAAAAATAACAGCACTGAAAAAAATGACAGAACCCGTTTTATGAAGGCATAATATAACCTACTGCTGGGAACATGTCACTCCAGGCAAAAGCAGTTAGATCTGCTGGCTGGATGCTCTTCTGATGTTTCTCCTTAAATAACTTCATTATTCAATGAGAAGTGTTTTAATTATTTAAGTGACATAAAAGATAAGGTTGTAGTATTATATCTAGATTGTGTTTACTGATTTTAAGTCTTTTCTGTCTATTTATATTGGAGTTGTAAGCACTTACCAAATTCTATCTGGTAGGGAATCTCTCTCCACATTGAGAAAAACAAAAGATTTCTATGTCCTGAAAGTTTCTGTTTTCCCAACAGGATCCCTGTGATCACTCTTTTGCTGTCAAATATGGTCCTAGCTTTATTAAAAAGAACTTTGTCCTTCCCCTTTGCAAAAACATTTACTTTTTGTTACTGATCCTCAGACATGGTGCACTGATATTTACTGATAATGAATTTTTTCCTCATCAATGTAATGTACTATCATTAGGGATTGCTCTCATCATGACAATAGATATAACAATAATTAATCAACATCCTCATTACCTTCATTTATTTAGTGTGCACTATGTGTTAGACACTGGAGAGTTTCATTCACTAAATTTCACAGCAACCTTGATATATAGGGATTATGATCTCTGTGTCATAGATGTAGAAAATGAGGGAATGTTAAATTTAATATTTAAACAATACTTGGGATCCCTGGGTGGCGCAGTGGTTTAGTTTAGCGCCTGCCTTTGGCCCAGGGTGCGATCCTGGGGACCCGGGATCGAATCCCACGTCAGGCTCCCAGTGCATGCTATGCCTATGTCTCTGCCTCTCTTTCTCTCTCTCTCTGTGTGACTATCATAAATAAATAAAAATTAAAAAAATAAAAAAATAAACAATACTCAAACAATAAACACAGTAGCAAACAATAAACACAATTGAAATGTTTTTGAACATCCAAGTCAGGATTCTAACAGAGGTCTGATTAACTTCAAGTTATGTGCTCCCTTTTTGCATTATCCTGTGTTTTTCCTAATGCAGAGTTGATAGATATGAAAACATATCTATGTCCTTCTTTCTGCACACCTACTATCTTTATGTAGAGGTTTTGATTCTTGCAACTGTAAATTGTTCTTAGAACTGTGAAGTAGTGAAGCCTTGAACTCAAATAGCAATTTATATATAACATGGAAAACATAGAGCATGAGAAAGAAATGAGAATGTCCATTATAACCTCAGCATGATCTGAAAGAGATCAGTATTGTCTTTAGCATTCACAACCACTGAGCAATGCTCAGCAAGGACCTAACCCTTAGGGATAGTGAGTAGTAGGTCATGTAGGCTGCACTCCATCCACTTCATGTACTTTGCATTCCCTAGAGCAGTGTGTAGCAAAACTCCTCAAACTAAATGCAGACATCTCATTTACAAGTCATTGGTGGGCCAAAGGTGTGGCCAGGAATTATGTCAGGAAAAACAGAAATGAAGAAAACAGTAAAAGTAGGCGAAAGAAAGGTTAATAGAAACAACACAAGAAGGCTCCATTAAAATATTAAAATCTATATGTGCTGACCAACAAATAAGTAGATAATTAGCTGAGAGAGAAAGGAAAAATAAAATGAAAAGGGGGAGAAGGGATGATAGGAAAGGATAAGAAGGAATACATCTCTGTGCTTCCCCTGTCCTTTATTATACATATAAAAACTAGCTGAGTTCCAATCTTACATTTACCAGTTATAATTATTATATTGCAAGCAACAAAGAGTGGGTAATGGTTAATGTAAGAAAAAAATAATAAAGGAAGTGATGAGGGAAAGCTATAGGAATATCCCGGTAGTTCAGCATACAGAAAGGAACAACTCAGAAACCATAGTCCATTATGCATCTGGAGCAGAAAGACCTCTTGTACTCTGGCAAGTGAAGAGCGATGAACAGTCTCTTCAAGCTGCTGACACTGGGATGAATTTGCTTCAGCCATTTTCTGTCCTGAGTCGTTCAAATAAAGAGGCAAATACGTTGAGTGTTTCATAGGATCAGCTCCTCCCAGGTCACAGGTTCATCACTTGGTAGGGAATGGGAAGGGGAGGCAATGCGCATTAATGGCAGTTTCCACAAAGCCAAACAAAGTAGGGAGGTAGCTTCTTAAAGCAAAATCCTGGTGGTGGTATGAGAAAAACAGTTAAATAGATGTCAGGCAGGCACTGCCAACTGAGGTCTACCATAACACGCAGCTGTGCCAAGTCCAAAGCTCTCAGTTTTCTAACAATTCCTGTGATGGCAATATCAAAAGAAATTACACTGGACACTTGTAGAAAATGGCAAGGAAGAGTTTATCTAAGACTATTGCAGCAGGAGAAAGAGATTGGAATCACCTCCACTGAAACAATAAGCAGATTTTTTTTTTTTTTTTTTTTTTTTTTTTTAACACTGAGGTAAGCTAATGGAAAAGTCCTGAGGACTTTAGGTGGGTGGTTAGGGAATGTGATTAGGCCATCTATGTTTGTTAGTTGGTGCTCATTGAAGTTGGGTTCCTACCCTTGCACTCTGGGAGGTAGGAGCTCTGTCTTACTTGATTACATTTCAAAAAGAAAAGATCCCAAGTCCTGAGAAAGACATTCCTGTGTAAAGCTTTCAAGAGGTTATGAGAAGATTTACATCTAAAAGGACCAGGGAAGAATTTATACTTGAATGTTTTTTCAAGTAGATGCTCTAAAGAAAGAGAGGTCAGGAACCTAGAGTCAGAAATAAACTTGTCTAAGGTTTAATCAAGCCGAAGGAAATGTTCAAGGGTTCTTGGTCAGTAATCATGTGCTCTGCTGATGAAAACCTATATCTGTTGCTTCCAAGTCCTCCTCCTGTGCTTCTCCCGTCTTCCTGTCCCTGCGTGCTGCTGCCTCTTACTCTGGTCCTCTCTCAGAATTCTCCAGAGCAGCAATAAGAAGCACATACTCCAGTGCTGGTGTATGTGCTTCTCCTGGAAGACCTGCAGGTAGAGACAGGGAATTGCAGCATCCCGGAGGGGAGAGAGCAACTGAAAAGTGAATGTCAGACAGCAGTACTTTTTAATTTAGTTACATGTTCATTAGACTTTCTAGGAACTTCTACCATGTTGGACCCCAGTCTGCTACTGCATTGTTCAGTCCCCACCTAGGCATCCTTCATTCTCTGGCTTCTCTTTCTTCCAACATTCCCCCACTCCCAGTACACACAAGCCTCCAGGGAAAAGTAGAAAAATCTCATTTCATTATTATGCAAAGCAAATCACCCTTTCTTACTTTCAACCTCTCCAAGCCTGGCCAAGCCTTAGGACCTATCTGTGCATATTCAAATAAGAAGTTTCCTAAACAAAAGGGCTTTTGGGCCTGGTTTTCACATTTGAAAGACTAGCAAAAATTTCCTAGTTATATTTCTTCTGCATGCCTCAAATCAAATTCTTATGCTGGGTTCAAAATCCGAACACCAGGAGTTTCATCTGAGGATATAAAAGAGGAAAGGGGGAAAAAAGGCAATAGAAATTTTAGTTTTGCTCCTTTGCCCAAAAAAAAAAAAAAAAAAAAAAAAAGGTGAAGGTCTTGCTTATTTATTTATTTATTTAGAACCTGAAAGAAAGAGGAAGATAGACAGGGATAGAGCAAGAAATCCTCCAAACCAAAATAATTACAATGGACATAAAGCTACTGTAACTGTGAGATTTATAAAATATTAATTCTTTTACTTACCTGTGTATCTTATGATTCTATTTATTGTTTTCATAACTAAAAAAAAAATAAACCATGGCAAGATAGGATACCAAGTAAAGGATATGAGATGCTCAAAATATGAAACTGTCATTGATAGATAAACAGACATAAATAGAGATTTGATAATCACTTGCTGGCATCTAAATCATAAAATTCCTGGACATTAAATAGCATGTGAAGATTATTGACTAGGCAAGTGACTGAATAATGACCTAAAAAGCATACCATGGAGAGTACCAAAGAATTGTTTTATATTACAAAATGGTAAAGATTTAGACCAGAAAGCAAAACAAAAGGCTTACACCACAGCAAATATTCCTAACAAAGAATATAGCTAAGATATGAATATAGAAGACCTTACTGAAATGGTATTACTGATACTAGAAGCACAAAATGTTGTGCATGAGCCATATTTGGTCTGTAGGAATATTTAATTTGCTATGCAATTAGTAAAATTTGTTAAATTATATTTTTAACTTAAGAGTACAAACAATTGTAAAATTAAGATCAAGGTTTTCCTTTTATTGTTTTTAAGATTTTATTTATTTGTTCATGAGAGACACAGAGAGAAAGAGAGAGGCACAGACATAGACAGAGGGAGAAGCAGGCTCCATGCAGGGAGCCACTCAACCACTGAGCCACCCAGGTGTCCCAAGCTTTTCTTTTTTTAATTGGAACTACAACCATAGGCTTTTCTTTCTGCATAATGACCACTGGCTAAATACCATTCCTCCCAACATAGACAAGGCAAGTGGCAGACTTGTAGTGTGGCACTGATGACACAGAATGAGGCGGATTTTCTCTCTCTCTTTCTCCTAAGGAGGTATGTCCTGTGTTTCCTTGGAGACTTGGCTACTAGCAAACTGTGCTCTGGATTAGGCTTCCTCCTCCATTTGGCCTCTTACAACTCTCCCTAAGCCACTGGCTTTTAGTGGTCTACCTCTTTGGGGTCACATGGAATGTGATTTTTCATGCATAGAATTTTTTTTAATTTACTAAAGTTGGCTCCCTTCCTCAGAGTCTACATCTGGCCTTTCGTCTGCTATCAGAAGGGCAGTTTGCTTTGCCCCTTCTCCTGGTACCTATTGTTGCTGGCCTTGGTGTGTCTATAGATACTCCTAAGGACTAGAAAAAGGTTATATTTAACTTCCTCTTCATTGGAAGACATTGGATATCTTTTTTAGTGAATATACTCATCCCCTGCCCTGTGAGTATATTTCACAATACAAATATAGTTACTTGATCAAAGTACCAATATTTGGTCCCGTCTTAACTCTCTAGCTCTTGAGCATGGGTCAGCTGGTCTCTTGTCTTCTGACATTTGCTTCAGAGTCCACTGGCTCCAGAGGCACAAAGAGGCAGAAGAATTATGACTATTTCTCCTGTGCTTTTGAGCCACCAGAGTCTGGCACAAGCTTCCTAATGAATGAACAAAGACCCGAATACAATTCATTTAAGAATATGGGAGGCAAAGAGAGGGCTTGTTTGCAGAAATGATGATCTGTGCCTGGTTAACCACCTAAGCCACTTGTGCTGCTACATAATAACGCACCACTTCTCTGTTGAGTAAAAAGTTGAGTTGAGCTGGTAGAGAAAAATGTGCCATAGCAAATTGACCATGAATAAAACAAATTTACAAGTTTCTCCTGGGTGTCTGATTATCTAAAAATCTGCCAGGAAATTGAATTGCCTGTCAGCTGCCTAAATTATTTTACTCACTGCTATTGAAATTCTTGGTGGGATAGGTGTTTTAAAAGGAAAAAATAGGAAATGAGTTGGAAATGATTGATCAAACTTGAAAATAACTGTATATAGAGTCGCTTCTTTCATGCAACAAGGACACATTCCATTGCATTCTTTTGTCATCCATCCAAAGAAGAGAGAATCAAAGACAGGGACCAATTTCAAATGGTACAACTCTTTTACCTGGGGTTTATGATTTTTTTTGACATGATATTGAGAACTAAGCACTATAATCAATCTAGGATCTGACTATATTGCTCACCTATTTCAAAACTAAGAGTGAAATTAATCCATCAATGAAATATGAATTAATGTAAAGAAGAGTAACACAGAGAGTACAATAGCTCTAACGTATACTATATTTAGGCCATAATGTTCAAAATCCACCAACAAGCATTTTTTTTCTTTAGATGGTTCCATTACCTTCTTTTATTACCTGTCTCTTGAGGGCACTTTGGACCTCATGGTTGTATTTTCTTTCATATGTCTTGTCCCACACATGAGACAGATGTCCCTCATGTTTTTCAATACTACTTTCAGACTAGTCTTACTCACATTTCCCTAAAAAATCCAATTTTGAAAATCAATCAGATTGAATCATCAGCATTTCTTATTATTCCTGTCAAATACAGCATCTCAGGTCAATTCTTCCTGTTTTTAGATAACTCTACCCCATGGTTTAATGTCAACGTCTTCAACACTACTCCTGTCTTAACTCATGGTAATAGATGTTCCTTCTAACACCTTAGATCCTCATTTTTAAAACTAATCTTCTTCAAAGGTTTGCATCTTCACCTGACTTTGGTTACTCATTCTCAAAGTCAGACCCTGTGACTATGTCCTCATCATATATAATCAACACCAGTAACTGCTACCCTTCAATAATAACAGTTATGTGCACCAGTTCTCTGACTTCCGCCTTGAATCTCCCTCTAGCACTCTGCCCTCTTTAAGAACACTAGCATCTCCACTCCATGGATTTTGTTAACTTCTCATTGTTCTTCATCATTTAAAGTCATTACCTACCCCCTCTTCTCCACATGTAAATGCTATGGTCAATTTTTTCAATCATTCCCTTGCTAATATTGACTTTCACTCCTCTTTTAGCTTATACTCAATTGGTAAAGCCAAAGTCCTATAAAAGCAAGCCTTCTTCCTATTTCATACTTGTACCTGTGCAATTTAAATGCAATACAGAAAAACAGATGATCACTCTGATTGGTCTCATTTAAGCTTCACAAACAAAAATCTCAGTTAAGATTATAATGGTGCCAGTTTAACTTCCTAGTCTAAAGGTTCTCCCATTCTCTTGGAAACCTCACAGCTTCTCTCTTGAATTCTCCGGTATTCCTTTCCCATGCTCATTCCCACCTAATTATACTGCTTCTTATCTCACTGACAAAATTGAACCACAAAAAGAAAATCTCCACACACTTCCTCTACCTCATCTACATACCTTGTAGCATTTCCAACCTATATTCTATCCTGCTGCCTGTTACCATAGCCTTTAGAGGAAGCTAGTCCCTGTCTTGGGTGTTAGAACCTGCTGCTGCCTTCCCTGTTCCTTGTCTCCTCTTTTATTCATCCAGTTCATCAGGAAACTTTCAAATCTCTACCTCCAAATATATATCTAGTATCCCACCATTTCTAATCACCTCAAAGGCTGCTAGCACCTTCACCCTAGCCACTACAGCCAATATCTCTAATCTGAATTACTGCAAAAGCCTATTCTTCTTTCTTCTGTTTTTGCCTGTTACCCATCTGCTCCCCTCCCACTATTCTCAAAGTCCATTACTATTCAAGTCTGATCATGTTGCTCCTCTGTTAACATCCTGCAATAGTTTCCTATTTTGTTTAAATGCTTTTATTGTTAAAATGGCCTAAAATGACCCACTTTGTTTTCTTACCTCATCTTCTTTGCACCCCGACTCCTCCACTTAAATCTTATGCCTTGGATGCTTCCCTACCTGGAATACCTCCCCCTAGATAGCTCCATGGTAAATTGCCTCACTTCTTTCAAATCTCTCTTCAAATGTGACTTCTCAGTTACCACCTATCCTGACCATTCTCTTTGTCTCACTTGCCAAGTGTCTTTGTACCCTCTACTTCTATTATCTATTATTCTGGTCTACTTAAACATTTTTTGCCATAATATTTGTCAGCTTCTGAAGTATCAAATACTTTACTTGTTTAGGTTATTATTTATCTACTCTTTTTAACTCTAGAATATAAATTCCTCAGGAATTGTTATCTGGTTTACTCACCGATATGGCCCAAATGGTCTAAGGCATCACTTGGCATATGACAGAAGATCAATAAACATTTGTTGAATCTATAAACACTTTTTACTGCTGATGCTCTATAGTGTTGCATGTTCAACTCTTGTTAGTTTGATTTATTTTTATTGTAAATATAAGGGTATTCATATTCTTTTGCCATTTAGTAAGTTGAGTAGTATTTATTTTTCTTAGTACAATTATGCTTTATTTATATGCCAGTTTATGTTTTCTTATGTTAAAACACCTGGATTTTCTCTTATTATCACTCTTTTGCTTAAGATTATTACTTCCTATATAACTTACTTTGTTTTGAAATGCCTCATTGGTCCAGAGCTTCTTTGGCCCACCTTATAGACTACCCATATAGAAGGAATCTTTGAGATAATATACTCTAACTGCTTTATGCATAGGTGAGAGCATTATGACATAGAAAGATGAGCAATTTTCTATTATTTATTAGTGATAAAACTCAGCTTCAATTCTCCTGGTTCTATTCTCTTTTCACTATAAGCCAAGATAGCATACACATGACTCATTCCATCTTCCCCTCCATTGACTTAAAAGCACAGCAATCTTTTGCAGGAGCAAGGCAATGGGTTTGGAGGAAGCAGGTAATAGAAGTAGGGACCAAAGCACAGATTCAGTCTTTTTTGATGGAGGAACTCAGACAATAAGCTCAAGACAATATATTCCTTGATATCACCTCAGAATAATGATGAGGAACTATGCTGGGACTCAGAGGATGATGGTGAAACCCAATGACCTCGGGAATACTAAAGCATTGTTTTCTAGGTCAGATAGGAAAACTTAAGTTAGAGGATGCAAGATGAATGGTGCCTATCATACAGCAGAGCGTTCTAGGTTACTATTATATTGATGTTTATTTCCCTGAAGCTACTGTTACTTGAGCCCTTACTCCTTATCAGGTGTTGGTTGCCTTAACTCTCTCAGTACTTACATTAGATACTAGTCTTACCCTCATTCTACAGATGAGAAAAAGGATATCAAAATAATTTAGTCATTTGTCATTTGTTACAAATATAGTAGGTGTGAGCTTAGCATAAATTTGAACACAGATCACTCTGTGAAAATGCCCTCCCCACATTCACTAAAAGAATGTGTTTGGGACTGCTGAAGTATTTCCAGTTTCAAGTTGCAGTTCATTTGAAAATTGAGACAGGATCAAATCTATACATAGGATGAGATGCACACATTGATAAGGAAAAGCTAGAGTAAGTAGGGTTACCAATAAAGTGGGATGATGATTTTAAAAATATCTTTATTTTTTAATTCCTCTCAAGCTGTACAGTTTTGAATTAGTAATATTATTTTGATTGAGAGACTCATGCAATCAGATAAGACCTAAGTGATATTAAAAGTAACATTATTCACAAATACCATTTGGGATCAGTGATTTCACCAACAGAGGCAATTCTTAATTTTGTCAATAAATCAATTTTGGGCCATCAGAGAACTTTTGGGAGTGACATATGTCTTCCAAAATCAGTGTCCTTTGTCACAGAGGGGCCCATCTAATGAGAGGTACTGTGTTCCCACCAGAAAAAGCAGTTGGTTGCACATCAAACTGAATGTGGAATGATAGGGATCGCTGAAAATTTGCCGGCCTGGCAGTGAATTAGTTTTTCCGTGTCCTCAGGGATAGAGTGCCCTGTGAGAATTTGAACCTATCAGTTAGCTGTCAAATTTCATTTGACACCTCATCCAAAATTTAAAAGGGGCTGCCATCTGAAGTCAGAGATGTTCTTGGAGGAAAGGAAAAGGCTATTTTTTTACGGGCTAGCAGGATCGAAGCTGCCAAGTGCTTCTACTGAGGGCAGCAAACTGGCAGCCCTACGCAAGCAAACTTCACAGATATTATGGCTTCCTAATGTAAGCAATTCTTTCTCGGCCCCTAAACTCATTTTTCCCCCTCTCTTTTTTAGACAGAGGGCCCCCAGAGGCATGAAATCCCTCAGGGGACATTTAGCACAAGTTGCAGAAGTGCCGCTGGAGTGTCAGTTGGCAGAGGTTACAACTTGTAACTCCTTTGTTTCTTAACTGCAATTGAGTTTTCTACTCTCTTCTTGTCTTCTTCTGGGCATTGCTTTTTAATTTTACCCAGAATATCTTGCATACCCACCCCGTCCTTTGAAATGTGAAGATTTCATTTGGTTTTTTATTAGTGAACCTCACGGTAAAGTTGTTTCTGCATGTTCTGTAGAAGTGTTCCTCACTGGAGATGTGCTCACACTTGGCTGACAGATCACCCCCTGAAGTTGACGTTCTCTAATGCCCCCCATGCCCCACTTTCACCCTGTTCTGCTAACTGCTTTAAATGGCTTCTTTGAGTGAGGGCTTCAACAGTTTGGAAACTGCCCTGAGACAAGGACCCCTTGATGGATTCATGATTGACCTCTTGATTATCCATGGCCATTCGAGGAAGATTAAAAGGGCATGGCATGAGAGGAACATTAGCTGCAATCAATCTGCTGCTCCCTTCTCCTTCTTCCTTTCTCCTTCACACAGACTGATTCATCAAAGGACATTTGCAATGCCTCATTTCAGAGATCCTGGCTTCAAAGCCAGGCTTTATTTCACAAAGAGAAAAATACTAAAGTCTCTCGCTAGATCCCTTCAGGGCCAAAGGAAAAAAAAAAATCACCCTCTAATTGTCACATCTATGCTGGCTCTGGTAAAAAAAAAAAAAAAAAAAAAAAGTGCATATGTAAGGGCAATCATTTGAAAAGAATAAAGGAAAAGCTGCTCACTTTTGTTTTATACCACCTTAATTTCTTTGTTAGTTTCTCTGTGCTAGTCACCTGTACTGAATCTGGACTCTTAGAAAACTACAGAGGGCATATAAAGGTTTTAATTTAAACATTAGCTTCTTAGGTAAATGAAGCTGCGTTCCTGCCTTTGCAATCTAATTCACACAGGGCCAATTTTATTCTTGTTCCATTATTTCATCGAGCTTCTGTGATCATAAGTCTCCCTTTGAAGTTGGTTGGAACTCTGAGCACAGATAGATTCCCTGGGTCTTGGAGTAAAATGAGTAATAGATCTGTAACCTCACAGTTCCTAAGGCTTGCTCACTTTCTCTCTCTCTTTCCCTGTGGTCTTCATTCGTGTTCTGGAAATGACTGGAATTTGTACAACTTCTGAAGTTTGATCTGCCACATGACTAGTTAAATGATAGGAATGTGGTGAACAATAAAACATATGTACAAAACAAATTAAACTGAAGTTGTTTTATACATATATTGCTATATATATATATATATATTTCACAAAGAGAAAATACTAAAGTCTCTATATATATAGGGAGAGAGAGAATGAGAATGAGAGAAAACAGAATGAGAGAGATAGAACATTAAACTGAAACCAAAGTTTAATTTTTTTCAAGTTATCTTTTTGGATAGATTGAAGCTGTAGGTAAATATCTATACTATATCTGTCCTTCTCTATCTATCTATTATCTATCTATCTATCTATTATCTATCTATCTATCTATCTATCTATCTATCTATCTATCTATCATCTATCCATCTATCTATAGAAAGAGAGAAAAAAATCAAAATAACCAAAATAAACCAAATATAACCCAATAACCATATATAATCCCCCATAATATGTGGCACTTTTGAAGATGTGATTGGTTGAGAGATCATAGAAGCTAAATTTCTGCACCAGATATAATTATTTAGTCAATCTTACTACTGGTCCCCAATTTGTCCTATCTCTAGTTTGGTGAGCAATGCCCCAGTTGATGTGATCAGTAGCCACTACGGGGGCCTGATCTTCCCATCCCACATGAATTTATGAAGACAATAAGCTTATTATATGTTCTTATGATAGGAATAAAGAAAGATGCAATGAGGTGTGGTGAAAAAGAAATCACTCACACAAAAGTCTAGAATAGAGTGCCAGTTTCAGTTTACCCAGATCTGAGTGGTATCTTGGTATGTGGAATGTCAGTGCTAAAACTATGAATCTCTGGAAAATAAGAATAATTGATCTGAAAGCTTAGATTCTAGCACCTTTTCTTGTATATTTTTATTATCGGCCTCCATGTCTGTTTTCTATATTCTGTGGATAAGACTGGATAAGAGGCTTAAAAGTTGGTAGTCAGAAGCCAAATCCAATTCACAAATCTGTTTTGTTTGGGCCACACCATGATGTGTGAGATTTTGCATTTAGATCTTGATTTCTATTTTATTGTTGGTATCTTGAAAGTAAGAAGGTATTGTAACAATGGGTCTACTACAGGTGTACCAGGCAATGGTAGTTATCTGATGTTGAAGAGTATCTGCCCATAAAATATGGATGGAATGTATATTTTTACTCATTTACATTGGCTACTCAGCTCCTTTAGTCATTGGATCATGCAGCCACTGGACTAGACTAGTGATTGTCAACAAGTCTGCTTGAGGCCTACCTTGCATTGAGTAATAGCCTTTCAGCCAATGTCAGGAAGAAAGGTTGTTGCTTTTAATTCTTAGGTGTGCCCACATATTAAAATCATAGTGGCCTACAAAAATGCCCATCTTCTCCTTGAAATCCCCCAATGAGACTTAATAAAGTTTCAAGGATCTGGAAGATCTCTTGCAGCTCTAAGACTCTGTTAACTAAAAGGTGGAAATTGCCTATTTATCACCTCTTATTGAAAATACTTGTTATTTTATTCTTTTAATCACTGAAATACTTCCTACTTAAAATATGTCAGAAGTATAAGCCTAACCAGTTTACTCTGATTGCAAATCAAGCATTTCCTCCAATATGCTTTTCTGAATTGGGAAAAATGGGGCTCTTGGAGATCAATATGTGGTATTCTGCATGTTGTGATCAATTGGTGATTAAATGAAAACGGTTTAGCTTAATTTGCTTTGAAAAGCTGTGCTTGTGCTGATAAAGTGTAGAAGTGTTTCTGAGATGAGATACAAGGAACAGATGTTTAGTATAAAATATTGATAGCACAGAGCAGAGATAAGCTCAGTATTTAATTTGTCTTAATATTTCCATTGCCACAAATTCAACAGCTTTTATCTTACTGGGTAATTACAACTTTTTTCCCCCCCAGCATAAGATAAGATACGCTCTTCCCCGTTTTCTGTCACATTTAAACTCTTTATGCCCCCCTTCTCTCTGTGTTCTTTTTTTCTTCCCCTAGGTCGTGGTTCCTTTATTTTAATTTCAGTTACAATCTTCAGTTAAATGATTAGAGAACTTGTTTGTAAAAGTCGACATTTTCCTTGCCTTAGAGTTTTTAGGTTATCTATTCATGTTATCCTGTAAAAAGGAAGTGCCTGTGTTAGGATATAGGTTGGTGGCTTCAGAGGGCTACAGACTATAGAGATTCAAAGAATAGAGGAGTTGGGTTTGGTCCTTCTTTTCCTATAACATTCAGGTCAGGTACAGGTCTCCACTCCATGCAGTCATTTAGGGATCCAGGCTGGCCTATTTTGACCTCTTCAGTGTATAGCTTCCTTCACTGATATACAGCTCGTGCTCCATTTCTTAATGTTTTTCAGGCATATGGAAGGAGGTTGGGGACTGAATAGGTAAGTCCAAGGCAAGCAACTTGTCTTTCAGGAAGTGACCCAGAGGTGTATACATTAGTTCTGTTCTTTTACAATTGGCTTTTTGCAAACATGTTCACATCCAAATGGAAGGGAGGCCAGAGTCCATTTTCCAATGAAGAAAATTAATCTTCCTCCTCTAGGAGTAAGGCAAAGAAAATATGCTGAAAAATAGTCCTTCAAAAATCAAAATAGGCATCATAAAATAATATTATTGTGTTGCTGGAATAAAGGATATGAAGGAATGTCCAAGGAGCAAAGGAAAGAGGAACAGAGATTAAACAATGAACAGAGAAGAAGGCTGTGATCTGTAAGCACATATATTGGCCCTCCTGGGTGAATATAAACCCTTGGCCTACCTCTCATAACTGTTTAAGATGAAGCCAAAATGGGACTGCACTAGGCTCAAGTCAGTAGTGACCCTTGGCTCATGGAGAAAACTACTGAATGAAAGAGAATATCTGAAGAAAAACACCATGAATTTAAGCATTCAGATATTCCACAAATAAGAACAAATATGAACGTCCATTCAGATATTCCAAAATCTGCTGGAAAATGAGTGGCAAGGGAGCAGAAATATTAAACGAAAGATTTAGACCCTTGAGTACCTTGGATCTCACAATTATGAAATAGAGAATAAAAAATGATCACATAAAAATATGTTAATATATAAAATATAAGGTGGAATCACAAAATAAGGAACCAAAAGACTATAAAAAAGAGCAGAGAAAAAAATAAAATAAAATAATAAAAAATAGAAAAAGAGCAGAGGGACTCCTAGGTGACTCAGTGGTTGAGTGTCTGCCTTTGGCTCAGGGCATGATCCCAGGATCCAGGATTGAGTCCCACAATGGGCTCTCTGCATGGAGCCTGCTTCTCCCTCTGCCTGTGTCTCTGCTTCTCTCTTTGTGTGTGTGTCTTTCATGAATAAATAAATAAAATCTTAAAAAAAAAAAAAGCAGAAAGTCCTGAAAAAAAGAACCAAAAAGAATTTAAAAGCAGTAGACAATTCTTTTTTTTTTTTCCTTAAGATTTTACTTATTAATTTATTTTTGGGAGTGAGAGAGTACAAGCTGGGAGAGACGCACAAGGAGAGTAAGAAAGGCTCTCAAGCAAACTCTGTGCTGACAGCAGAGTCTGGTGCAGTGCTTGATCTCCCAAGGCTGAGATCATGACCTGAATGGAAACCAAGAGTTGGACATTTAACCAACTGAGCCACCCAGGGGCTCCAAGAAAATGATTCTTTATTTTAAAACAGATTTTATTGATTTATTTTGAAGAGAGAAGGAAACCGTGTGCATGCGCAAGTGAGGGAAGAGGAACAATGGGAGAGGGGGAGAGAAAATCTCAAGCAGACTCCCCTCAGTGAGTGAGTGCACAGCTGGATGCTGGGCTTGATCCCAGGACCCTGATATGGAGACCTGACCATATATTGAGAATCCGATGTTTAACCGTCTGAGCCATCCAGGTGCCCCAAGAAAGCAATTCTTAAAGTTACAAAAATAACTCAGAAAATACAACAACAAAATAGTAACAGCAACATGTATATAAAAATGAGGCTAGCTTCTATATAGAGATAGGAAGTAACTTTGGCCACATTCATTTTTTGGGATCTCAAGTAATTTTCATGTGGGCCCTGAACATCACATATTGTTTTATGAAAAAAGTTTTCTGTGTCTCATTGAAGGAAGTGAAACATATTCCTTCTTAGTAAGGCATTTTCAACTAAAACAACCCAAGTAGACAATTTTTACATTCTTACTCAAGAAACAGTTTTTGATCTTTGGAACTCCATCTCCATTTCAGAGGAAAGTATTTGCTTTACATTTGCATAACTAAAAGGCTCAGTTACATGGTTTTCACAGAACAAAAGAACATTCTGCCTAAAGAAATAGGCACTGAAGTTTCTGACACTTGAGAGTTAGAAATCACTTGGCTCCTTTTAAATGTCATTTTCCCTTTCCCCACCCTCATTTGTATCCATCAAAGCTTGAAAAATCCTGGGTCAGAAGCCACCCGGACACCCCACAAGCCTTGGTTTGAAGCACTGGCCACATTACTTTAGTGGTTCCTTGTTCTCAGTTGCATGAAATCTGGTAAACCAGAAAACTCAAGTTTAACAGGGAGCTTTCCTCCTCCTATTCTACATGGTACAATTGTGAAACTGACCAAAGGAGGAAAGTCAGGGATTTGTTTGTTTCAAAGGAACAATGAGGAAAGTATTCCTTGTGCTGTATTTAGTAAATGCACTCAGAACTAATCATTGTTGACTCAGTCAGATACTTCATCACCTTAAAACTACCCCTAAATAGTCAAATAGAGATCATTGATCACTCTTTGTATTTGCAGCGTGCCAAAATTGTGTTTTGTCAGTTTTCTTATTTAATCTTCATGAACCTCTCTGCTACAGGGTTTAGTATCACCCTTAATTTATAGAAGAGAAAATTGAGACTCAAGGCATTGCTAATAAATTTGAGAACCACGACCTGAGTCTTTTCCTTCTCCCTATAAAATCTGTTATTTACATTGCACAATGGTCTCTTCTTTACTTATAGCAGAAGTGCTTAAGTACAATGTATTTTTTTGAAGTAGTGTAATTCATAGTTTATATAGTGACTCTCAGTTGTCCAGAATAAATAAAAGTTTATGGATAATGAATAGTTACATATAGGAAGTCAGGAAACATGGTGGTTTATGTAAATCTCTGCAATTAACCAGCTGTGTGACGTTAAACCAAACATTGGGATCCAGGTTGCTTATGTGCATTTGAAGGCTTTAAACATTTTTTTAAATAGATTATTGATTACTAGTGGTTCTTCTGGTTTAAAAAATAGGATGCTTTTTCAGTTCAAAACAAGTTGTCTCAATATCAGCATATACGTATGTGTGTACATGTGTGTATACACACACACACATATATATGTCAATTTGTGCCAATTCCTTAGTCCATTCAGGATGCTGTAACAAAAATGCCATATACTGGCTTAAACAATATAAATTTCTTATAGTTCTGGAAGCCAGGGAATACAAGATTAAGGGATTTAAGATTCAGTTTCTAGTGTGAACTCTCTTCCTGGTTTATAGACGGCTATCTTCTCACTGTGTCCTCATATGATGGAAGGAGTAAAGGAGCTCTCTGAGATCCCTTTTATCAGGGTCCTACTACCATTCCTGAAGACTCTACCCTCATGACCTAATCAACTCCCAAAGGGCCCACCCCTTATTACCATTACATTAGGTGTTAAGATTTAAACGTATAAATTTTGGGAGGACAGAAACATCCAGTCCTTCAAAAGATTTTTCTCTTTGTTTTTCAATACATGACCACTAATGATTCTCCCTGTTAAACAAATTGTAGACATTTATGTATGATTTTATTTATTTATTTATTTATTTATTTATTTATTTATTTATTTTATTTTATTTTATTTACTTTTAGAGAGAGTGAACACAAGAGTGGGGTTGGGGCAGAGGGAGAGGAAGAGGGAGAGAAGCAGACTTCCTGCTGAGAACAAACCTGGAGCTCAGCAACCTGCGATCATGAACTGAGCCTAACAAGAGTCAGATGCTTAACCAACTGAGGCACCCAGGGGCCCCTAGACATTTATATATTTTATCTTTAAAATATATGTTCATGATTTTTCATTTCAAAATTAGTTGTCTCAGTGTTGCCTTAATTTTTTTATATTAGTCAGTACAAGTCACATTACATGCCTGTATCTAAATTTTGCCAATTGTTAAGAAAAAAAAAGGTATTGTACCACATTCTTCAGAAATTCTTTAAGAGGAAAAAAAGAAAAAGAAATTCTTTAAGCCTTGATACTCCTATTTGAACCAAATGAGGTCTGGCCATATCACAGAAACTCTCTTTAAATAACACCATTAAAGTATAAAAAAGAGCACTTTAAAACACCCAATTAACTAAAGTTCATAAAATGGAATATAAAATTGAATCTTAAGTGTGTTTAAAGCTGACACTCATATTTTATTTAGACTTCACAAAAATATAATTTGTTTATTTTTTCCTATTTTTTTTTTGTAGAAGGAATAGAACTGGTTCTTTCAAAGGAAAAAAGAAGCCTATAATTTTATCTAAAGCATAAGCTGTTCCTGAGTGAAAGTTTTGTGATAAAATGGCCACAGACTTCATTTTGTAAATTTTGTCATCCCCTCAGCAATGTCAGTTGCCTCCACGTGACTTCATTATTTTCTTCATCGCCCCCAATGAATCATATTAATATTAACACCTGATTATCCTACATTGAAGATCTATGAAGAAAACGGGCGAAAAGCTTGACAGTAGCATTTATTTAATGTAGAATAAAACATTCTTTAATGACTTCCCAGAAGTCAGAGATGAGGGGATTTTCTTCAGTTTATTTGCATCTATGCTCCAAATGATTTTTTTCTGGTTTCTGATTTGGTGAGAAGTTTCCCGTGTGAAATTTCAGCTGAGCACAGTATGATACTGCTGCAAACATCTTTGACTTTGGATTGAAAAATTCAGGCCAGTTTTAAGTATTCTAAAAGGGCATTCCAGTGACTCTGGAAATGTGCCATATAACTTTCTTCTGCAAAATGGATAGGTATCCATTAATTAGACATTATTATTAATGTAATCTTCAGCTGCATACTAAAGGGCAGTGTATAGAACTGAGGGCAGGCCTGATGACTTTGGTGATATATGGACAGCTTTCATAAATTACTTACAAAAAATTCTCACTTACCCTACTGCATAAAATCATTAGAAGGTACTGAATAATTGTGAGAAAAGAAAAAACGTACATGGATTAGGTGTATTTCTTGCCCCCTTGTTATTTGTTATTTTCCCACAGTGGTGGGAAATCTCTGTGATGTTGCAGAAGGTTGGGGAATCACATGATTTAAAGAGTGTCATGACCTTTCTTTATGTCTATTTGAACATTCCCTCCCCAGAATTCCCAGGAACCATACTTAGGTATTTCCTAACTCTGTTTATTACTTAACCATGCCATATTGTGCCAGGGTAGAGTTTTCCAAAATATTTTCTATGATATCCTAAGTCTGAGAACAATGAAAAGGCTCTGGGTTCAAATAAGTGTGAGGAAAAGTATTTAGGTACAGGTAATCATTTCTTATTCTAGAACACCTAAGTGTCTTTAACATGCGACAGCACATTCTGAGTTTAAAACAGGGATATTTCACAAACTTAGGTGAATTATATTGTACTCTATAGTGGAGTATTGAGTGGGCCTACTTTTCTTTGGAGCACATGCTGGACATCCTATGTTAAGTGATTCATACAACAGACATATGCCACAGTCCTTAACCTGAAAAAGAACTTTCAGAAGAATAGGCATGTCTGGGTGGCTCAGTGGTTGAGCATCTGTCTTCCGCTCAGAGTGTGATCCCAGGGTTCTGGGATCAAATCCCACATTAAGTCCTGCATCACGCTCTCAACTCAGGAAGCCTGCTTCTCCCTCTGCCTATGTCTCTGCCTCTCTGTGTTTCTCATAAATAAATGCATAAAATCTTAAAAAAAAATTCAGAGAATGGATACATATGAATCAAGTTTCCAGGTAGGATCATACTGATATATCATATGCTATTGTGCATTATTTCTGCACTAAAGATCAACTTTGGTGATAACAACAGATAAAACAGTCTTAATGTAGGTGTCCTTCAGACACTAATACAAACCTTATAAATTAGTTTCTTTTTTTTTAAATAAAAGATTTTATTTTGTTTGAGAGAGGGAGAGAGAGAGCATGAGCAGAGGGGAGGGGCAGAGGGAGAGAGAGAAGACAATTCCCTATTGATCAGGAAGCCAATACTGGTCTCTATCCCGGGACCCTGGAATCCAGACCTGAGCTAGAAGTAGACCCTTAACTGGCTGAGCCACCCAGGTGCCCCTAAACTAAGTTTTCTAAGGGTGAAGGTGCTATGAGGGACTGGTCAATAAAATCTACTGCACCTGATTTTTGTATTATTAATACATAATCAAGTATGTTACCAATCTAGTAAAATCATGATGGAGATTGGTCTGCATGTGACTAAATAATTAAGGCAAATTAATTTACATAAATGATACATCAAATCAATAATTGATTGCCTTTAACATTCATATAAGTATTAGGTTGTAAAATTTACATATTCAAAAGATTGCTTTAGTTAAAAGGTAATAATGGTTTGGGATTAACAATTCAAATATCATGCTTGTCTATAAACAGATGGAGAATATTGAAAACAGATACTTTCTCTGTATTTTTTCTCCATATTCTTATCATAATACCACCTCTGAAGAAAATGTTGCTATTGTGTGTGTGTGTGTGTGTGTGTGTGTGTGTTTATGTTGGAAATTTTACAGTGTTGTGTTCCCTTGAAAAGAATGAGTATCCTTCAGGAGAAAGAATATGTACCAGATATAAAATTTTTATTTACATCAAAGATAGTCAGAAATACATACTTTTCTCTCGTATAACCTTGTCTGCACATCCTTAGGTCACCTGCTATATTGCATGCATTATTCACAAAATGCACTTCAATACTTTTGTTTTTAAGACCTTTAAAATACAATGATATATAATGAAAAAATCAGAATCCCTTCATTTTAAAGTAACTCACAACTTTTATGCAACTATCTATATTATTTTAAGGCAGATTACATTTGCTAAAACATTTTTTGTCTCTGAACTAGAGTTTACATATTAGGTCGTTTTTGTTCAGATGTGCCATCTGAGAAATTTCTGCCTGGTCAAGGAAGCAAGACTCTGTAAGAGAAGGAATGTAACAGTCTTCCTAGCACAGTGCCTGGCACACGGTTACCCTTCATCAACATAGCTCTTAGTAATGCAATTACCCACTGATCTTCCCTTTGGCCCAGTTTTCTTTTGCCCATAATCAGAGTTGAAGGAAAAAAAAATTATGAAAAATGTGGTAGTAACCTTTTCCTGTCTCCATCCCTTAGCTTTAAAGTCTGAAGGCTTTTACTGTCATTTCATTTGCCCTTCTATTTCAGTAAAACTTAAAACAAACAAACAAACAAACAAACAAAAAACTAGGTTTATCTCATTCACTGTTGGAAATATTTTTAAAACTCCATTAGTGAACTTGAGATGCATGAGGTTTGGGCTTCTTTCTTTTGCATATTTTGCATCTGTAACTAACTCAGAATTACTATTACAAGCAGCAGCATGGAAAAAAGAAGGAAGGAGACTGCAGAATTTGAGATCTGGGCTATACTTTTCTCCTGCTATGCAACCCACAGGATTCACAAAGCTTCTCTGATATTTGCATCTGCTGATGGAATTTCTTTAATGGCCAATTTCTTCAAACTCCAGTTCTTAAATCTGTTGATAGAATCCCTCTTAAATCCAGTTAGCCTTTGCCAGAGAAAACTTAAACATCCATGTCGTCCGTCTTCTCTATGATGGCTACTTTTTAAGGAAAGTGACTAAAATCAGTAGGTGATTCAAATTTAACATTAATATTATATAAAATAATAACACTTGCCCTAATGATAGTATAATCAATAAGGAATGCCTATTTAATAATGATTGTATTGTGGCTGATCTGGTGAAACAAAAATATCGAACTTCTAAGTAAATGTTAGCGAATTGCAGTTTATTTTATTGGTTAAACAGCACTGAGCCTGAATGCTGGCATGTAATAACTTAATCTCAAAGGGTGCACACTTCTCATTTTTAGTTTCCTTGCATAGAAAAGACGTAAGGTCGTGATAGCCAATTGAAATTTACAAAAACAAACTGCTGTTTCTCTGCAAAGTTACTTTTACACATTCTTTGCCAGAAAACTACAGTGTAGGGATAACAAAGACACAGGGATCTGTTAAATTATGCTGATTTCTTTTTGTTTCATGGAACGTGTATGTATACTCTGAGAATAGAAAACTCGCACACAGCACGTAACCTTTTCAACTTTCCACAGATTAAAAAACACACTGTATTGCTTTATTGCATTTTCCTACAACAAGGGACATATTTCAGTAGAAAAGGGCAAACCAGGAAATTTACTCATGAAAACCAATTTATATAAGCATATGAATAGTATAACTATTCCCATAGTATGTCTGGTATTCATCTTTAGAACTCTTGGGGACACATGAATAATCCTTAGTGCAACTTCGATTTAGCTTGTGCTTAAATATAGAAAGCAAATGAGGTTGGCTCTGGATTTATTATTATTATTATTTTCTCTCTGGTATCAAGTCAACCAGTGTGATGGCCTGTGAACTCTTTCAGCATTCTCCCTGCAAAATCAGAGTGTGACAAGGTGTCAGCATTGACAGATCAGTAGTGGAGATTGAGCAGACCTGAATTAATAAAGGTCAAAATTGTCAGCAGGAAGAGTGTCCGGTGGCATGTGAGGACTTGCTCCTAACCAGCATTTGAAAAGCAAAAAGTGATTCCAGAACAGAACCCAAGGCACCTAGACAAGCCAGGAGTTTGCTGAGAATCTTCCCTAAAATAAATACCTATACTGAAATGATTTTAAAATGCCCCCCTTCCTCCTCATTTCTTTTCTCTATCTTTAAATGCTCAAAAACATCTCAGGTCCTAAAATGACCCAAGGTGTTAGAGGGAAGAAGTGGCAGTTTGTGAGTAGAGTAGAACACAGTCACTGTGTTTCTTTGTAAGAGGAATAGATCCTCCCACTGCCCCACCCTCTACTCTGCCTCTGTTCCCCCCTCCTTTTTTTCCCCTTTCCTCATAGCTTATGATGTTTTCACAGCAATTTGTAAAAGCAAAGTGCTTTTTCTCTGCACTGCATAATTTGATCTTTGATTCTATTTTGCTGGTACCATTATCTTTTCATTATATGTAAGTTTCATCTCTTAAGCAAAGTATGTAAGAAACTCAAGAGGGGTATCATGTATTTCTCTTACATCATCTAGAGTGTTAGCTGAGTCCACATTAGATACATAGTACATTGGGGATAATTTCACTTTAGTTGATGAGGAATGAAATTTATATCAGTTACATTTGGGGAGGAAATTCAATATTTTTTTCCGGCCCTTCAGTTATATTCTTCAAAATTGCAAGAGTGTCAGTGTTGTTTCAAAATAAATAAAATCAGGGGAAAGGAAAGAAAATGAGTGGGAAATATCAGAGAGAGTGACAGAACATGAGAGACTCCAAATTCCGGGAAGCGAACGAGGGGGTAGTGGAAAGGGAGATGGGTGGGGGTTTGGGTGACTGGGTGACTGGCACTGAGGGGAGCACTTGACGGGATGAGCACTGGGTGTTATACTATATGTTGGTAAATTGAACTCCAATAAAAAATGTACATATATGAAAAAGCAAAATAAATAAAATCATTTAGTACTTATGCAGGAAAAATGAAATTGTGCAACATAAAATTTTCTTGAAGATTTAGAATTCTCTATAGCGTTTTATTTTTCTCATTAGGATTATCTTTGTCAATTTTCTTATCTCTTGATTTTTTATTCAGAGGGCAGATATAGATTCTCTTATAGTGGGAAATTTATCTGTGTGTTTCCAAACTGTATCACTCTCTATGTTCGGTTTTTTGAATGTGTGTGTGTGTGTGTGTGTGTGTGTGTGTGTGTGTGTTGTCCTTCTGGCAAGTACTTCATGATGCCCAAACAGCTTCCAAATTATTTAAATGAAAAATAAAAATGACTTTATAGCTACTTTTCTCTAGGAAGTGTGTTCATAGAGCCACATATTAATCTCCTTCTCTCACCCTGTCTTTGAAAAATTCAACTGAAAGTAACCAAATTCCTTCAGGGCCTCCCAATTTCCTTTTTTTCTTTTTAATAGCATAATAAATGCTATTAACCAGTTTTTTTTTTTTTTTTAGTAAGAAATGGTTTATTCAAGAAGTCTAATGTAGCAAACACATTGTTTTCATTCTCTGTTAGAGAAAATATACTAATTAGCCAAAAATATAAACTGGAATATGTTCTGTACATATTTACCAGATTGGTTTAGTACCAGTCTTTTCAACTTTGTTTGTTTCTTTCTTTCTTCCTTCCTTCCTTCCTTCTTTCTTTCTTTCTTTCTTTCTTTCTTTCTTTCTTTCTTTCTTTCTTCTTTCTTTTCTCAAGACTTTCAGTCCTATGTGACAACACCCTGCTAAAAGTTAGGCAATCTCCTTTCACTGCTGTTTGGAAGGGATAATTATTTTATAAGGCAAAACAATCTAATGATGCCATCTCAGTGACTAAGTAAAATTGCAATCCAAAAGCTTCTATATGATTTTTTTTCTTTCTTAGCTTATTAAGGTCTCAGGGAATGAAAATGTTAAAACATGGTATCCCCCTAAATTCTCTTTTAAGCTTTTATCTTGTAGCTAATTATTATCTACAGTTAAATGGGTTAAGTGATTTTTTGAAATTGCATAAATTTACTTTGGCTCATAAGGCATTTTTTTCAAAGTTAGTTTCTTAATAGTAAAGTCAGATAATATTATCAGCAGCCAAGTACTATGTGATCTGGTTTCAAAAGAAAAAAAATGAGTAAACAATTCAACTCTGTTATTTGTAAAATTCAAAACACTCTCAGATCCCAAATGGTTTTATGTTAGAGAATGTGAAATTTTCTGTAACATACGAAACTAATACTGTCCACCACAATACAGTGCAAAATGAAGGATTTAAATTGAAGAAGATAGTAAAAGTTATCTACAATTTTAAAAAAATGTATTGTTTTCCTGATTAAAAAATAATAGCTTTTGAGGTGGAAATATATTGCCTGTGATTTTAAGAGAACAGAATCATCCTACTCTGGTTAGTGAACATGTTTCTGGTGTAATAAAAATGAAAACAAACTCTCAAAAAAAATAGCTTTTGGTGAAGAAAATAATAAAAAAGTTATAAAGAAAAAATACCTGTCATCCTATTAATGTCAACATTTATAAAAATATTACTAGCTTTTTTATTTTCACACAGAACTGTGTGTATTTTTACTTGTGTGTCTTGTGTGTGTGTATAAAATATTGGATTGCATTTTTGAAGAATGAAGATTATAGAATGCATATTTGGAAGCCTATTTTTTTAAAAGATTTTATTTAATTATTTATGAAAGACGCAGAAAAAGGCAGAAAGAGAGGCAGAGACAGGAGAAGCAGGCTCCATGCAAGGAGCCTGATATGGGATTCATCCCAGGACTCCAGGGTCACACCCTATGTGGAAGGCAGGAGCTCAACCGCTGAGCCACCCAGGCATCCCTGGAAGCCTATTTTTATATTTAAAAATATACAGAACATGCAATTCTGTATGTCATCAAATATTTTGTTATAAAAATAAGATTTCTCATAGCTGTGTCGTATTTGGAATTTTATTTTTAAAATGGCATATTTGAATACTTTTAGGCTTATGTCTATGTTGCTATAATGTTCTAACTTTTTTCTATAAAATTATGTCTTTATGTGTAGCTTTGCTCTTTTTCCCCTTATATTCCTTTGTTATAGGTTAAATTTCAAGATCTAAATCATGTACATTTTTACAGTTTTGATAGATAGTGACATATTATATACCAGTAAGATTGATTCAAATCACATTGCTCCATTGGTTTATCATCTTATCTCACTGTTTATATCCATATATTTTTATTGTGATTTATTTGCATATTTTCATGCCATTTATATTTTGGTTATAGTTTGTTGTATCCATTTTTCTGTTGAGGTATTTATTGTCTTCCTAGTAAGGTAGTGTACTAATATTGTGTTTAAGTATTTTATTTTTCTCTCCTTTTCTAATTTTGTTCAGGTAACATACTAAATTTTAAAGAAGTTAATTTTACAATATAGTATAAAGACTCCTCTTTAATTTTTTTCAGAATCAGTTCTACTTTTTTGACTAGATACAATGTGTGCATATATATGTTTTTGTATTGTGTGTATACAGAGAAAGAGATAGCTTTATAGACACAATTTCTTCACATCTCCTTTTCTTCTCTCCTTCCACTACTTCTATCTTTGCTTACCCCTTAGCTCTTTTTTTCTGCCCTGATGACCAGTTTCATAGGAAATCAAAATAGAGAAGAAACTGAGACAAATAGGTTAATTTCACTTTTTTTTTAGTGGTCTCATCTTATAATGGACATATTCACTATGAAATTGAATTGCATTTATTTCAAATCTAAGAAACAAATAATCTTAATGTACCCTGTTTTAGGATTCTTATGAAATGGAAGAGGAGAAAAATTAATTCTAATATTAAAAATGGTACTTCTTAATTTGCTTAATTGAAAATACAATTAGGAAATTAGAAGTAAAAAGTATATAATGATCTATGAAAATTTGGTAGCATCTTTCATTAAGTGTTACTATTATTAGCTAGGACATATAAACAATAAGAAAGATTGATCTATAGGAGTTAAAAATGAAAAATAGAAAAATATACACTGTTAAAATGTATAATAAAATTGAGTTAGTAATATAAAATTTTAAATAGTGATATAGAATCTATATGAACTAAATATTCTATTTTTTACTCTTCAATTTGCAAGATATGCAGAATATTCAGTGTATCAGTTCTAGACCAGTCCTTAGAATAAACTAAATCTTTCAAAAGACAAGATCTCCAAAAGATATAATAAAATTAGGGTTGACTATTATTAATAAATTTGTTTTCACTTTTCTTTCTCTTCCTTCTTTTTAATATTATGATCACTAGTATTTTACTAACATAGATTCTAATTATTGAGTTGTAAGAGTTTTAAAATTTTTCAACTTTTTCTTTTTTGTTAAGTAAGGAAACTGAGACATTGTATGCATGAGTTGCTTAAATTCACATTGTAAATTAGTGGAAGATTTTTTTTTTTTTTTTTTTTTTTTTACCAAATATTGGGGGAAAGAATGACTCTTCAAGACAGAGCTCGACAGAGCTTGTCCAATTTCCAGTAGGTATGTCACTTTACCTTTGAATACAGGTTTTTTACATATGTAATTAATATAATTAAGATATATACCCCTTTATAGATGTAATTAACATGATTAATACAACATACCAACAACAGCATAATTGGCATAATTAATAAGTCATTCATTAATTTAGAAAATATGTATTAAGCACTATGTGTCTGATTTTATGATTTATTAAAAAATTAGAGGGCACCTTGGTGGCTCAGTTGGTTAAGCCTCTTACTCTTGATCTCAACTCAGTTCTTGATTTCAAGGTCATGAGTTCAAGCCCCATGTTGGGCTCTGTGCTGGGCATGGAACCTACTTAAAAATTTTTGTATAAAATTAAAAAGATAGGTCAACAGGTAGGCATACAGGCACTTAGACAGTCAATTCAACAGATTTACTTATTTTTGGAAGTTACCATATGTATTTGTTAGGGTTCTCCAGAGAAACAGAACAGAAGATATTTATGATATTTATAATAAAGGACTGGCTCACATGTTTATTGAGGTCAACAAGTCCAAAGATCTGCAGTCAGCAGACGGGTGACCCAGAAGAGCCTATGTTATGTTTCTAGTCTGAGTCTGAAGACCTGAGAGCCAGGGTTAGCTGATGTTTCAGTTAGTTCAGTTAGACGTAGTTTTCTTCTAAACACAGTAGTCTCAAGATCCAGAAAGAGCTGAAGTTTCATTTCACCAAAGGTAGGAGAAAACTTATGCCTCAGCTTGAAGGCAGTCAGGAAGGAGAAATTTCTTCTTACTTATAGGAATGTCAACCTTCTTGTTTTTATTTAGGCCTTCAGCTAATTGGATGGGGCCAACCCACATGAGGGAAGCAGATTGCTTTACTCAATCTATTGATTTAAATGTTAAAGTATCTAAAAACACTTTCAGAGACACAACTGAAATAATGTTAGAACAAAGGTTTCATCACAGGATGCCTGAGTGGCTCAATTGGTTAAGCATCTGCTTTTGGCTCAGGTCATGATCCCAGGGTCCTGAGATGGAGTCCTGCATCAGGCTTCCTGCTCAATGGGAAGTCTGCTTCTCCCTCTGCCCCTCCCCCCAACATATGCATGCTATCTCTCTCTCTCCCTCTCTTTCTCCCTGTCACAAAACTAGATGAAATCTAAAAAAAAAAAAAAAAAAAAAAAAAAAAAGTCTGGTCACCCTGTGGCTTGGTCAAGTTCACACAGAAAATTAACCATCATACCATGTTTTCTTCATTGTTCTTGCATCATGTCTATACAGATGCTTTGTAAAGACATAAGCCAGAGTTAAATGGTGCAGTCTTGTAAAAAGAAATATTATCATGAATATCCTTCGAAACACTAAACTTGGTGCATTTGATTACAATATTACTTTAATAATCGGTTAATAAATTACTATTAAAAGTAGGACAGTGATTGACAGTAGAATGACCAACTAATGATTGATATGGGTAATATCAGTCAAGCTAATGGAACACTTGGGTCCTTAGGAAGCAAATATGGATTAAAAAAACAGTCTGAAGGACATTGCACTCTATTGAAGAAATCAAAATAAGAGGCCACGGAAGAGACAATTTACTGTAGAAAGCTGGTGATCTTCGAGTATTTAAAAGCTGCTGATCTCTGTATTTTCAGTGAAATTTTGAAGGACATAAACCAAACACTCAATTGTGGAATGCGGCTATGAAATCTGCAATGAAAAAAAGATACTTTTAACTGGATATTCTAGAGGGTCCCTGGAAAGGTTTCATTTGTCTTTTCTTTCCTTTTCTTTCTTTTCTTTTTCTTCTTTCAACTGGGAAAAACATTTCTCCCATCTTTATCTAAATATCTACAGAAAATGTCTCTTTCTGTACCAGGTGACCCAAGGCAAGTATGTGATATAAAATATGTCTTCTTGAACCTTTAAAGCAGCTTGCACTCCCTCTTTCCCTACACTTTCAGGTGGTCTATCTCTTCAGCATTCTCCTTTATCTTCCCCTGCTGCCAGCACAGGTTGTCATGGAACTCATTTATACTTTTCTTATTCTGGATAAATGCTACCAGCTGTTGCCAGGAACTACCTGCCATTAGTAATAACTCATTAGACTTGACAGTGAAAATCTCTCCTACATGGCAAATGCTAGCTGGTAGACTGTATACTGATGAATCCATTTGAATCCATTTTCAGCCAGTGGGTGAACATGAATTAGGGAACTATATAGTGCCTAAGATCAGCCCATTGTATAACTCTCATTACTTTTTTATGGGCTCATCCAGCATGAAAATCATTCATTAGCAATGAACATATTTAATTGTTCTTTCCAGTTCATCCCTTTGTACATTTTAAACAGCTTATCCTGGCTGGCTCCAAACCTGAAATCTAAAAGCAGATGCTGCCTCTAATTGTGAGACTCAGGTACGGTACTTAAAAAACAAAAGAAATACACTATTTTTATGATTTTATGTCAAACTTTGTGTTTGGAGCATGATGGAATGAATAAATGAAATAATACATGCATTGCATGCACTCATTAATAAATTAATGGATAGATGAGCAAAAAATTATCCAAAAAACAGTACCTCCATTTATTATTTAAAAAGAGAGAAAGCAAAGAAAGGTGATGATATAGTTAAAAGGAGGAATGTGTGTCAATTGGCAAACAGAAGCAGATGCAGAAAGATAGAACTGGAACTTCAGACCTCTACACTTATTTGAGGCACAGTGGACAATCAAAAATTATTACTCACTGCTCCCATCAGAAAATAAGGAATTAGGAAGGGAGGAAGGAAGCAGGGAGGAAGTAATAAAGAATTCATAAAGAAGGAAAATGGCTCTAACATTCTGAAAGTTCCACAAATAGAAATATAAAATTAGAGAAGGTTCTTGTAAAATCACGCAATATTTAGTATATTAGAATACTTCACATATTTTGCTAACAAATATTTGAACTACTGTCAAATGATTGTAGGGATGTTTGAACTTCAAGGTTACAACCTTGACATGGCTATAATGAAAGGAATTTAAACTTCTTTTAGATTTCTCATTAGTACTTATGAAATTATTTAAAAAGATAATTGGTTTTTATCCTAACATCAGATATGCTTCTTGAACAAGCTATGTATTATTTTTCTATTATCTTAATTACAAAAATAAACATACCATGTTTTGCCAACAACCAAAAAATAAAATCCCTTGCTTCGAAGAAAATGCTCAATTTTATTATTGAAGGAAATTAATGCAATCAAATTTTATGCCCAAATACTTTGGGGGTCAAATTTTATTTTGACAAGTGAATTTTCAATGTGCTTCAGGGAGGGGAATCCTGAAATCCGTATAGTGATAAATATAATAAAAATCTACACATGATCATAGGAGGGTAATTGGTAGATAAATAAAATTTCATCAGTTCATGTCACCAAGTTATTCTGTCCGCTAGGGAGATAAAAAGTTTATTTTCAACATTGGGGAAAAGACCCTGTAACTTGATGAAAACTCTAATCAACTGAACCCCAAATTCATGATTTGGAGCCTATCACACGAATGTTAACACAGATACGAAAGATGCTGATGAATCATCTTTTATTAGTTTTGAGACCTACACAAATGGCAGCTGATCGACATATTTTACTCTTGGAGAAGGGAATTCATATGAGCAAGATAGACAAAATTGAGGAAATAGAGTTCTTCAAGCTTAAGAAAGGAGGTAGAATATTTCAAGAGTGGTTTTCAAGTAAATATGAGGTTATTTAGCAAAGGGTAATAATCAGTTTTTCAACACACTTGTGTAAAATAACAAAGAGCAGAATTATCAGAAGTAAAGTTTCAGTTAGATAAGAAACAAATGTAGTAGTGATTACATGTATCTTTCATTTGGCATTTATTTGAGAACTATAGTTTTGACCTTATTTTTATGTGACATTTTTTAATACCTCAAGAAGAGTACAAGCTTTTTGAGGTTTGAGGTGTTGTTTCTATGTGTATGAGAGAGGAGAGGACACAGTGGGTAGGTGTATCTTGATTATAAGAGGTGTTAAATTGAAACAAGTTAATTTGTGTGTGTTTTTGGCATTGAGCAGTTTTAAGATTCAAAGAATTTCTGCTTTTGGATTTCTTTTTTTGCATTTTGTTTGAAATAATTTTGAACTTATAAAACATTGTCTAATGGTGCAAGGAATACTTATAACCTTTTTATCTAAACTTGCCTATTAATATTTTTCTTTATTTGCTTTGCCATTTATGTACTTTCTCAATCTTTCTCATGGACTCTATATATATATGTATAGATATGATTTTTCCTGTATCATTTTATTTTTTTTATTTTTTTTTTAATTTTTATTTATTTATGATAGTCACAGAGAGAGAGAGAGGCACAGAGACACAGGCAGAGGGAGAAGCAGGCTCCATGCACCGGGAGCCCGACGTGGGATTCGATCCCGGGTCTCCAGGATCGCGCCCTGGGCCAAAGGCAGGCGCCAAACCGCTGCGCCACCCAGGGATCCCATCCTGTATCATTTTAAAGTAAATTTTGTATATGATGGCCTTTAACACATAAATTCTTTAGCATAAGATTTCCAAAGAATAAGGATATTCTCCAACATAACCACATTGCTGTTGTCAACTTCATTAACTTACATATGTACAACACCTTTACCTAACCTACCATTCACATTCAACTTCATCAGTTAACACAATAGTATCCTTTATAGCATTTTTTTTTTCTCTTCTAGTACCGAATCCAGTTTACAGGCCAGTATTGCATTTAGTTGTCTGGTCTCTTTCACATCTTTAGCCTTTTTAAATCTCAGACATTTCTATAGTCATTCTTCATCTTTAAAGACATTATCATCTTAAAAATATGCTCTCCCACCTTTTCAAAAATCGCATATTTCTCATCATGTGTTTGGTTTGGTATTTCCTTGTTGACTAGAAATATTATGTTTATGCCTTCTCACTGGAATGCTGCATAGGAAGTATTTTGTCTTCCTGGAGCCACATGATGTCCATCTGTCCTCGTTGGTGGTATGAATCTTAACATCTGGTCAAGGTGTTGCTCATTTCTCCTTTTTCCATTGTGTACTAGTTTCACCTATTCTTTCACCCCGCCCCTTCCTAGTTCATAGGCTTATAATAAATAAAACTCCTAAAAAGGATTTAGGATTTGTTTGCTCTACTGCCTTTCCATCAAATAGCCCATTCTGCCCAAGACTGAGTGTGTAGAGCTGAATGCTCTGTTCGCAAGTACTTAGATTTGTTCTTTCTTTTCTAATCCTTTCAGTATGATTATGGTGTTCACTTAAAATATGATTAAGGCTCATTTATTTCAGTTTGCTTGCAGTTTTTTCCCCTTCCCATTCTTGTTAGTTTAATTAATATTTTTAACCATGTGGTATATTAACGTGCTTAAAAATTCCCAAGTATGCATAAAAGAATATTCAGAGAAGTATCTTTGTTTCTTATACCCCTTGTAGTCCATTTCCTTGCCTCACCACATGAAGTTAACTTCATTTTATTTTCTGGTTCCTGCTTCCCATGTTGCTTTTTTCTTAAAATTATTTTATTTTTAAGATTTTGTTTATTATGGTGCCTTGATGGCTCAGTCAGTTAAGTTTCTGACTCTTGATTTCACTCAGGTCATGATCTCATGGCTGTGGATAGAATAGAGCTCCAAGACTCTGGTTCCTGTCCACAAGCATGTTCACTCTCTCTATCTTTATCTCTCTCTCTCTCTCTCAAATAAATATGTAAATCTTTAAAAATCATGTTCATGATCAGATCATGATCTGAGCCGAAGACAGACACTTAACTGACTGAGCCACCCAGCTGCCCATGTGTTACTTTTTAAAATGACAAGCAGGTATATGCACGTTTTCTTACGTTCTGTTCTCATACAACATATAGTATTATATGTATGTTTTTTTACACTTAGCATTTTTCACGTTAGTATATCTTGTTAATAGAGTCCTTCACTTGCTTTACAGAAGCATAGCATTCCATTATATTCACTCACTCTCCTATGCTTAGAGACTTAGATATTTTCCAATATTTTGTAGTTACCCATAATATTTCAAGAATAATCTTGTTCATTTGCATATAGCAAATACATTTTCATATATTTGAAGGTATATCTTCAGGGTAAGTTTCTAGAAGTAACACTGTTGTATCGAAGAGCAAATGCACATGAAGTTTGATAAAAAAAAAATTTCAAATTCTCCTCCATAAGAGTTGTACCATGTTTCATTCCCACTTGCCATGTCAGAGAGAGTCTCTTCCTGCACAGTCTTTCCAACAGAGTGGATTGTCAAGCTTTTGAGTTGCCATTCTGGTGGTTTATAAATGGTACCTCAGTAGTTTTAACTACACTTATCTTAAGAAAATTAAGATGAGTATCTTTTTATATATTTAGAGAACATTTTTATATCTCTTTTTACGCATTGTCTAAGACACGTCCTTAAAAATACCATAATCTTGATTTAGGAGTGCTTTCATACCAACTCAAAGACAGTGGTAGACAATAAGTAAAAACTTAATGAAACAGAAGTCAGAAATTAGGATGTCAACAGGACATTATGTTCATAATATCTTCTCTTCTGTATGTCTGTCTGATCTCCTGCCTCTCTTTTATAAGGACATTTGTGATGGCATTTAGGCCCTACCTTGATAATCCAGCATAATCATCTCTTCTCAAGACTCTTCATTTAATTATGTATTTTGCCATACAAGGTAATATTTACTATTTTGCTATATGAGATAATAATCACAATTTTTAGGGATTAGGACATGAACATACGTTTTTGAGAGCCACCACAGAGCCCACTACATATGGATAGTCTTATAATATGAGGAGGAAAGAGAATATGAATTTCTTGGTATCAAATAAGGTTTGTTGTTTGGAGGGAAAGCATTGAGGGAAACATGACAAGGTTACCCTCCTGGCTATCAGTCTTACCATTTCTAGAATAGAAGAGTACTGGAGACTATTCATGCTTCTGGCTGAAAGAGATTTAGTAATTGTTTATGTGTTTTAACTGGCTTAATTTTTTGTTGTTGTAATGTGCCCTAATAGGAGTAACTGCATTATACATTTATATATAAAAAAAGAACCCATCCGAGGATGTCTACATTATACAATAAACAATTTTAAAAAGGAAGAACAAGGCACTTGAAAAACTTTAAGCTTCTAATGAACTTTATTTGTGACTTTGGCAATAATAACAAAACATGTGATTGTAAAACTTTCTAGAAGGGTGAGATCACAATTTTCCAGACTTGATTCAACTGAAGATACCATTCAGATATGGTGTCAAGACCGAACATATGTTTGAACCACCTTGTACTTATAGCTGTTGTTTTACACAGTTGATCTTAAACAAAAGCCCAACTTTAAATGTCATTGTAAAGGGCTTTCTCCTTTGTTTGGAGATGAGATCATACAATTGGTAAATATTATTGCCTTGTATATTTTCATAATGCCTGTCCATCAGAAAGGTTGGCATTGTATCGTATATTGTGATTTAAACAAGATGTTATTAGTCATGTAAAGATTAGCATTACATTTTACAGTATATCCTAAGGACATTGAAGATAAAATGATGAATCATCAATCATATAGTTGGCAGAGAATGTAGAAGTAAACTAATACTTAATACTTGAGTAGTTTTCCTACAAATACTTTGCAAAGATAGCATCTAGATTTTGCTAAAATACTTTCAGTTCAGGGAACTCACTATCTTTCAGGAGATTCTATATTATTTTAATGATTCTGCATTAAGAAAAAAAATCATCTTACATAAAATATTAAGTTAAATGTTTTCTGTATATACTTTGCAGATTGATCATTTACCTTTCTGATCTCTTTGCTATACTGACAATCCTGGGGTTTTTTGGAACTTTCTAGTGGTTTCCTGTTTTGAATTATTTTAGATTTTGTCTAAACATATGGATATTGCTACTGTCTTCATTAATATTGACTGCAACCATTTTTGTTTCCATGTTAGTTTAAAGTGGAAAGCAACTATAAAATCAAAGAGTAGGAGGGATTAATGGGCTGTGGACTTTGGCTAGTGCTTTGGGCCTGAAGAGTCTATGGAGTTCCTTAAGACCTTGGGTTGTTGGTGTTTTTGCTTAAGCCAAACAAGGGTTTTATGTCATAGAAATTAAAAAAAATTCAGGAGCACATGGGTGGCTCAGTTGATTAAGCATCTGCCTTTGCCTCGGCTCATGATCCTGGGGTCCTGGGTTGGAGCCCCAGGTCAGGCTTCCTGCTCAGTAGGGGAGTCTGTTCCTCTCTCTCCCTCCTCTCCTTATGCCCCTTCCCCTGCTCATGATCTCTCTCCCTCTCTCAAATAAATAAATAAAATCTCAAAAAAAGTAATTACAAAAATTCAGAATTGTCATGGAACTGAATTTTAGAAGTGTATCCAAGCTTCAAAAAGGAAGTGGAACAAGGATCTGTAGAGCTTAAAAAGAAAACAAAACAAAACCCTAAAGTCTGTTCATTCATTTTCTCTCTCTTTTTCTTTCTCTCTTTCTCAGTACCCATCTTAAGTCTTATTTCTCCTACGTGTCTTCTGATTTTGCTTTATCCTTTTCTCTCTATACAGACTGGCTTGTGTGACATTCCTGGCTGTCAATTTTACATTAAGATTATCTTAGACCAACCAACGTCTTCAGTTACAATTCCAAATCCCCGAAGAGATAACCCACTTGCCCCAAACTCAGCCCAGGTCAGGCATTTTTCCTCCTCTAACCAGTTGAAGCTAAGGGGCAGAGAACATGGAGTGATGTTATTCAACATTGTCTGGAGGTTAACACCTGTAGATCAAGATCAGGAAATTCCAGGAGTAAGGAGATGGCTCTAGACCAGGACAGGCAATCCTCTAAATGTCCGTAACAGAGAAGGGCAAACTTAAACTTCAAATTTTCTGGAATTTGATAAAACAAACTAAAATATTTTCTGTAGGGGGTAACTATATTGGACACTGAGGATACAAAATTAACAACTGGGTTGTTTAAGACATTTCTTAAGCTATTGAGAAAAAAAGAGAGTATCTTTAACCTTTCTTGTCTGGATCAGTTTAGAGGGGGACTTAGGGGAGACCATATATGCAGAAATATTGTATTAATTTTTATGAAACCTGGCTTGATAAACTCAGGAAAGAAGGAACCTCAACACAAAACTCTCTGGATGCATTCCAAGAATAGTTGGTATTGTTGGCAATTAGGTCACATTTGGTGGGGAGGTCTATGCTTATTATATCCTACTAAAATCTAGGTCTTTTAGTAGGATTGCTTTTGCTGTTTTATGTTCCAACTTACCTATACTTATCCAAAATCCCTTTGTACAGGACTTGACATTTATCTTGAACGAATACGTGACATAACTCAGTATTCCAGTCTAATAGGACTTTTCTGAATTCTGATTCAGTACGGCCATCTGGTAGTTATTCCTTAAGCTTCATGTCAACTGAAAATATGATTACATGCCATCAGGTAGTAATAAGGTATTTAAAATAAGTTGGCAACTGTGGTAAAATGTATATTGGACAAGGTCTTAAGATCTATATTGTATGAATTTGGGTAGGCTACTTGGATAGACATTATACCTTGTTCTGCCATAAATAAATGGAGCAATAAACAATTTGGTAATTATAAATTGAAACAGCATGAAGACAGTTGGGCAATTGCTTGAACTTCTATATAAATTGGTAACATCATTGAACATCTCTAGTCTTAAGTACCTACCAGGAAATGCCAGATGGGATGAATTGTTTCAGTTCTGGCCCTTGGGCAGGCTGATCTGAAAAGCCAGTTGAATTCTCCTCTGCATCTTGAGGAGAATATGAAGTTGCAGCTGTGGAGCACACCTTCACTGGAAGGGTAATTTCTTCTATCCCTAGCATCAAATGTATTTCAAGTGTCAGATAGTGCCTTTAAGGCAGCAGTCAGTACATGCATCAAGGCTGTTAAAGGTGATGCCCGTTAAAGGAATTACATTAGTTTGATTCTGAGACAGCTTCACTGATTGCAAGGTGGCTTCTATACTGGATACATGCTGTTTCAACTCATGCAGCAACCTCTATCTTTATTTTTTTGAACAGCATCCTTATTTCTCTTCAAGTAACCACACTTTTTATCTCTGTCCATGGAGTTCACTTATCTGAACCATTGTCCCAAAGGTAGACATAAGCTACATACTTGGCCAAATAGGGATCCATTTCTACTCATCACAGCAATAAAGTCAGAGACAGGTATGCAAATCAAGTTAGTCCAATCAGACTCTGCCCCAGAAATTGTAGATATTGAATAGAATGACAAAGAGAAAATTAAGTGGCACATGGTCATTGGTTCTTGCAGTATATCCTCCAGACTTTCATAGTTTCTCTCATTGCCAAGGCCGGTGCTGAATTTTGTTACTTGTAAATGCATAACTGAAACTGATACATACCATGATTTTAGAAAATAAATAAATATGCATTATAAAATCAAGAAAATGTAACAACTACATGGCCTACAGGACTCTCACTGAATCTAAGTCCCAATGAGTTTTGTGCTTTTCCCATTTATGCCATTTATGCCAAGAGCACCCATTATCAGCCTGGGCTCTCCCATGATCCCCATAGCTCACCATATAAACCAATCACCTTATCCACTCTGTATCCATCCACACTACCCCCCTGCATTTCGAATTATCAGACCAGATCATGCTTTCCCTTGAACATTGGTTTATTAGTTCAATTGTGATTATGATTCATGATTACTTGAAATAATTTGCCTGGTCTTGACTCAGTCTTGCTTCTTTTGACTAAATTCTTTTCAGATCTCAAAGTCAATATTAAAGTAAACTTCTGGGGGCACACGGGTGGTTCAGCAGCAGAGAGTCTGTCTTTGGTTCAGGGTGTGATCCCGGATCCCAGGTCCAGGGATTGAGCCCTACATTGGACTCCCTGAGGAGAGTTTGCTTCTCCCTCTTTCTGTGTCTCTGCCTCTCTCTGTGTGTCTCTAATGAATAAATAAATGAGAACTTTTAAAAAATTAAATAAATTTCTGTATTATTTTCCTTTAATCTATGACTGCTCTTAATATAATAGAGACATTAGGTATTTGTTAGAGACATTTGATCACAGAAAACAAAGGTTTGTTTGTTTGTTTGTTTTCCTAATGTAATTGTAGTAAAAATCTCCATAGTACTACCTAGACTTGTATGGCATTAAGAAATACATTATTTATCTATTGCTGGATAACAAATTATCCTAAAGCTCAGTGACTTAAACAATAACACATCATTTCATAGTTTCTATAGGTGTGGAGTACAGACACAGCTTAGCTGGGTCCTCTGCTTCAGAGTCTCTCAAGGGATGCAGTCAAGGTGTCATCAGTGTCTATGATCTCATCTTAAGGTTCATGCAGACAAGGATTAACTTGCAAATTCACTTACATGGTTGTCAGCATGATTCAATTCCTCAAGGATATTGGACTGAGGGCTAAGTAACTCATTGACTATTGGCTAGAGGCTGCCTTCATTTCCCTGATGTCTGGGCCTCTCCATATGGCACCAGGCTTCATCAGAATAGGCAGGCAAAAGAGGGAGAGAAAGAGAGAGAGAGGGAGTGAGAGAGAGAGAGAGAGAGAGAGAGAGAATAGGAGAAGATAGGAGTCACAGTCCTTTATTAAGTTTGGAAGTGACATCCCATCACATTTGCATATTCTACTGTTACTAGCAAATCCTGTTGCCTGGCCCACTTTCAAGAATAGGGGATTTCACAAGCTCATGCATACCAGGAGTCAGAATCTGCTTTCCACAGTAGGCTTGACCACTTTTTTGTTCATTTATTGATATCATTGAGGAGCTTAATTGCCAAACATTGACAGTTGTAAGGCAGGACGCTACATAGCATTTAATTCACAATGTCCTCAAATTTCTGCACTTTATGCAGTAGTACCTCTGAGCTTGTGAAGAGAAACTTCACACACATTTCTTACTGAAATCGTCTCATTGTCACTTTTTTATAATAAATTTATCTTTTATTGGTGTTCAATTTGCCAACATACAAAACAACACCCAGTGCTCATCCCCTCAAGTGCCCCCCTCAGTGCCCATCACCCATTCACCCCCCACCCTCCTCCCCTTCCACCACCCCTAGTTCGTTTCCCAGAGTTAGGAGTCTTTATGTTCTGTCTCCTTTCTGATATTTCCTACCCATTTCTTCTCCCTTCCCTTCTATTCCCTTTCACTATTATTTATATTCCCCAAATGAATGAGAACATATAATGTTTGTCCTTCTCCGATTGACTCATTTCACTCAGCATAATACTCTCCAATTCCATCCACGTTGAAGCAAATGGTGGATATTTGTCATTTCTAATGGCTGAGTAATATTCCATTGTATACATAAACCACATCTTCTTTATCCATTCATCTTTCGATGGACACTGAGTCTCCTTCCACAGTTTGGCTATTGTAGACATTGCTGCTAGAAACATCGGGGTCATTGTCACTTTTAGTTACACAGCAGTGTGTTCCTTTAGAACTCATGGCATTACATACCCCAGTGGCTATGATACAATATGCTTTAGACATACTAGAGACAATATTCTTATTTACTTATGGTGCAGTACTATACAGGGTCCTCACTGACAATCAGCTGTTCAGTCATTGTTCTCTATGAGGGAAGACGTGAATTTAGTTAACTTGATTCTTTAGGGATGACAGTGACTCTTGGGCTCACTTTTTTTTCTTAAGCAGTTGAATATCTTCTTACAGAAGAATGTCTGGGTTTTTTTCATGTATCAAATAGCCAGTCTTTTTCTTTTCTATTGTCTTTTTTAAGCATATTATCTTAATATGAGAGTTCTCAGTTACTCTTAAATCTAATTTTATATATCTGATTACAGAAAGTTGATTCCGTACATACATGTGTATGTATGTATGTATGTATATGCATTGGAATGCATAAATCAAATGATTTTGTATTTGGTGCTTATTTCTAATTAGTCTCATGGTCGTAATCACCAGTGATGTAGTTTAAAAATAAGTAATTTAGATGTACTATGATTTTTATGATAGAAAACTTAGAATTTGAGTCAATATTAGCCTATATCATACATAGAATACAGGCATTAAAATACCTGTGATTTGGAAAACAGTACAGGCATTCTGATTAACTGAACCTTCTAGTTAAAAGAAAATATCATAAGGTATCCAGAGGCTGTATTAATTGTTTACTATTATATCTGGAATTTTCACACTATAGTGATATAAGTTATGATGCTAAAATATTGTTTTCTTTAAAGGTTTTATTTATTCCTGAGAGACATAGAGAAAAGAGAGAGGCAGAGACATAGGCAGAGGGAGAAGCAGGCTCCTTCTAGGGAGTCCAAAGTGGGACTCGATCCCAGGACCCTGGGATCACAACCTGAGCCAAATGCAGACACTCAACCACTGAGCCACCCAGGTGCCCAGATGCCAAAATATTGTGATAGCACTGTAGACACATGTAACTAATGTTTTTATTCATTCATACTTGCATTTATTCAGTCACTCAATAAACAGTTGTGGAATCTATGCTTTGTGCCAGATGCCACACTCATTGCTGGTGAGCATAAATAACACATAGTCCTCACACTTTCCATATTCACAGTTTATTTAGATAAATGTAAATGTATTTATATTTATTTAGATGTAAATAAATATTTATGCTATTTTATACAAAATAGTGATAATAGAAGAATGTAAATGATATGGAAATTGTTTTGGAGCCCAAGTTCTCAAACTTCTGTATTTCATTAATCAGAAAACTTAAAAAGAAATTGTAAGAGGCTCAAATAGACTTATTTTGCTAACTTTGTGCTTAGAAAAACAAAATAGATTATTACAATCAAATCATAACATATAGGCAATTTTTTACTAAAAATATAGGAAAGGAAAAATATATAGGAAATATGATCTTAAGTTAAAATACATTTCTTCCAAAGAGAACTAATTAGTTGTTTATTTCTGTTAGCAACTGTATTAGTTACCTATTTCTGCTTAACAAATTACCCCAAAGTCTAGAAGCTTACACATGGATATATTCTCTCCCAGTTTCTGAAGATTAGGAACCTTGATGTAGCTTAACTGGGAAACTCTGGCTCTAGGTCTTGACAAGGCTATAGTGGATGTGTCTGTTGTAGTTGCCATCATTTCAAAGCTCATTTGGAAGAAGATCTGATTCCAAACCACTCATGTAGGTATTGGCAAATCTGGGGTCCTGATGAGCTGTTGGCTGGAGGCTTTCCTCCATTAATTCTATTGGTGCCTTTACTTATCGTGGAACATAGCAGGGAAGCTAGTTTGCTCACTCAAAATGAGTGAGCAAAGAGAGGGGTGGCTAAATGGAAGCTAGAGTCTCTCATAATTTACTTTTGGAGGTGGCAGCCCAGTATTTTTTTTCTGGATCCTACTTATTTTTTTTAAAGATTTTTATTTATTTATTCATGGAAGACAGGGAGAGAGAGAGGCAGAGACACAGGCAGAGGGAGAAGCAGGCTCCATGCAGGGAGCCCCATGTGGGACTTGATCCTGAGACTCCAGGATCATGCCCCAGGCCGAAGTCAGGAGCTAAACCTCAGAGCCACCCAGAGATCCCCTGGATCCCACATATAAGAAGTGTGATACTAGGTGTTCCATCCCACATGCAAGGGGATGAATACCAGGAAGGAGGGATCTGTGAGCCACCTTAGAGGCTCCCTATCATAGGAAACTTTTAAATTTTCTTTCATGTTATATTGCACTTTATGTTGATGAATCTCTGTAATTAAGTAAAAGGAGAAAAATAAAGGAAAACTTTCTCAGAAGTAATACTGGACAATATATTCCCACATAAAAAAAGAAATTATTAGAATGACTTTTAAATTGATATAAGCAAAAGCTATGGGGTAAGAAACAGCAAGGTGAATTACTTGAGATCAATGATAACATACAAAGTCAGAGCAAATAGCACTGCAGAGGTGCTAGAGAACCTTATATACCATGCTGAGAAGTAGGGCTTATTTTGTAAAAAGTGTTTCAGAAGACATTGTGGGGAGTTCTTGATTTCTTATGATCTTTATTAGTATAATATTTGTGAAATTAATATCAAAGTTACTTTGATAACTATATTAATAAAGTCATTTGGGAAATGTACATATATTTGTTGCTCAATGGTTAGATTCCTGTAAAGAGTGAATCACTTGGGGATCCCTGGGTGGCTCAGCGCATTAGCGCCTGCCTTTGGCCCAGGGTGTGGTCCTGGGGTCCCCGGATCGAGTCCCACATTGGGCTCCCTGCATGGAGCCTGCTTCTCCCTCTGCCTGTGTCTCTGCCTCTCTCTCTCTCTCTCTCTCTCTCTCCCTCTGTGTCTCTCATGAATAAATAAACAAAATACTTTTTTTTTTTAAAGAGTGAATCACTTAAAATTAATTTTCTAATTACAAAATAAGAAAAAAATCAGAGCCCTTTTCTGAGTTTTTTTTAAAGCCAAGTATGTCTTTTAAACAGTATTTTATCTTAGTCTATCCCTATAAAGTGTTTAATGGAACTATTAAGCTTAGCCTTCTATCATTAAAATGGTTAATCTCCATTCTCTCCATTATGAAAATTATTGATATGAAATCTTGGTAATAATCAGTAAAGTCCCTTCCTCAGAAGGCATTGTCACATATTGCTTTGATGGTGATTTCATTAAGGAGCAACAGATATCAGTGAAGTATCACTCTTAAAAATGTCTGAGAAACTCTAGCTGGTTCCATTGGTGATTCTTTTTATGGCTTCTCCAATAACTCCATAAAATGCATGTGTGTACAACCTGAACACACGCACACACACACAAATGCATGTGCCCATACATAAAGGGAAACACAATTCCATAGAGAATAGCTTCAGAATATCTCAATACAGTACTCCTGGGAAGGTAGATCCTGGTCTGCAAATCACTTTATTGCATTTTGCTATAAATATGATCCTATCACCTTCAAACAGATGTCCTGGGGGGTACTTCTGCATGTGCTTCCAGTATGTGATATAAAAACATTTGGCAAGCAGTTTAAATATTAATCCAAGCTTATAAATGTTTCCACCTAAATTTTTAATGTTTTCATCATATAACTAGTTTACTTTGTTTCACATTTCGAGGGCACAAAAATAAGATAACATTTCTTTGTAAAATCCAGATTGTACGGTATGGTACCTTTCTCACAATTAAGGAAATATCATCCTCTCTGCTCTGGGATAACTTTGTTCTAAAATGATCAAGAACTCCTGGGATTATGCTAAATCCAAGTGGTCAGCATTCCTGGTTAAAAATATGAAAACTAGAAAATCCAATGTATCAACGAGCAGAGATCATGATGAGTAAGTTAAGGTAGAAGGGAGTAGGAGTCTAGACTAAAAGAGAGCATGTGCCAAGTCCCTCTTGCAGAAGGGACTATAACAGAGATAAGCAGCTGAGTGAGACTGAGCCTGAAAGAATAAGAGAAAGTATAACTGGAAATACAACAGGGAGATTCCTGAGTATTCGTAAAGGTATAGGAAGTGTTGTGATCACGTAGGGAGACTGTACAGAGATAAAAAGAAGTATAACTCAGAATTGACCTAAAACGTCCTCACCTACAGTCTGGGTAGAAGTTAATCTTGCAAATGATAAGAAGCAACCAGACAGATTATCGGCAAACACAATGTTCCAGGGAATATAGTGTTTCCAGAAAAAGGAATTGATTAACAGTGCTTAATGCTGTGGAAGCAACCAGAGACTTTAATAATAGAAAGCTGGAAATTGTCAGTGACTAATGAAATATGTTTTTGCAGAATAGAGGCAGAAGCTAAAATGGAATGAGTTTAGGAGAAAGCGAAGAGTGAATAAATGGAGGCAGAAATAAAGACGGTTCTCCCTAGAAGCTGGCATACTACATGGGGGAAATAGATTGGTTGTAGCTAATAGCACTTGCCTGGTTGAATAAAGGTAGTTTTAAAAATGTGGATGGTTTGGCTGTTTATTAAAAAAAGAAATAAACAATAATTCTGCTCCTAAGTATATACCCTAAAGAATTGAAAACTGGTACTCACACAAATTTCTATACATGCATGTTCATAGAAGCACTGTTCACAATAGCCAAAAGATGAAAATAGTCCAAATATCCATCAATATATGAATAAACAAATGTTGATAGATATGGTGGATTATTTTTCAGCCATTAAAACTGATGAAAAACTGATATGTACTACAACATGAATGAGCCTCTAGAACATATAATAAGTAAAAGAAACCAGACTCAAAGGATTACACATTTTATGGTTTTTTCTATAGGAAATATCTAGAATAGGTAAATTCATAGAGACAAAATGCAAATTGGTGATTACCATGGACTGTGGAGAGAGAGAATGAGGAACAGATCATTATAGGTATAGGGTTTCCTTTTAGGGTTTTGAAAATATTTTAGAACTCAACAGAATTTGGAGCTGGATAGTTTGTGATTGCTCAGCATCATGAATGCACTAAATACTACTGAATTGTTCATTTTAAAATGGTAAATTTTATATTATATGACTTTCACCTCGATTTTTAAAAATAAAACTAATCAATGATAAAGATCTAACAGCAGGAAAAAATGAAGTATGCAAGAAAGAGAAGAGATATCAAAGTACAATATTCCTCAGAAGTCAGACGGGAGTTGGAAGGAAAGCAGAGATAACTTTATTTCTGTAATTATCTGTATTTTTTGAAATTCCATTTTAGGATATCAGTGTACAGAATTTAAAAATTGCAAAGTAAATAAATATAAGAGACATAAATATTTGAATGCACTCGTTTTCACATTTTCCAGAGAGCTTGTATATATTTCAGAAAAGTTTCATTTCACTTTGAGTCTTTCTAAGAGCTAGAGCTATTAACTTTTGTCCAGGTTTGAATCCTGACTCTGCCATTAGGTGTACCAGTTTGGGCAAGCAATATAATATCACTTTGCCTCAGTTTCTCTATCTGAAAATACATATGATAAACATGTACTTCAGAGTGTTACTTTGAAGAATAAATTAAATAATACTTGTAAGGGTTTAGGGAAATGCCTGGCACATATTAAATGCTCAATAAAATTAGATATTTTTAATAATCATTCACAGATGAAAGCAATGTTATTAACCCTTCATACTTAAAATCTGTGTTAACATCACTTTTCCTAAAGTTGTTCTTTGTACTATACTAAGCATTTTATGCTATGTCCAGCACCCCTTGAGAATCAGGTAGGAAAAAAGGTATTTGTCTTTTGTGTCAGAGTTATAGAAAACTTGTTGTCTAAGTAGAAATTTACTTCAGTCTCATTGGTACTATCTTCTGAATCCAGCTAACAACTAAACATAAAGAGAATCTAAAGCTATTATGAGATGCTATATATTAAAAATAATATGCTGATTTATTTTCTGTGGAACATTAAACACTCAAATAATACAAGTAATCAATATATTACTTTAATAACAAAAAATCAAGTTTCAAATGTTCGTAATTTTCTGTCAATCTTGACAGAAGCATTGAAATCTTTTTCTCTAGTAAACTTCAGGTGAATTAAGATGCATTTTGGTTTTTGTTTGTTGTAATTGAAAAAAATCTATTACGAGTTTGGTTTCCTGGGGATAAGAAAGTCCATCAGAATAAGTAGATTAATCTAAAAGAAAGGGAAAGATTGAGATAGAGAATTTATTCTTTCAGTGTGCATTGGCTTTTGATTAGTCAGTGCTAGAAGCTGTCATGAGAAAAAGAGTTCAAATTGTAGTAGAATATGTATTTGCATCAACTTTTCATTGAGCCAGGATAAAGAAGCTTAATATTATAAATTTTTTAGCACAGTTCCATGATATGAACACATTTTACCCTTAAGAAAACTATAGAGGTAAGAACATAACCTCTTCATGGTTTGTTGTGATGGTTAAAAATATATATGTCTATATCTATCAATGTCTGGCACCTGATAAATATTGTTACTGTTAACTATTATTTTTGTATTACTTGCTTTTTTGAAAAATGTTGTTTACCAAGAAAGTGACACATGATTCAAGAGCAACTGTAGATTGATGAATATATTTTTTTTACTTTGAAAGGTAATGTGAGACACATGACCATGTAAAATCTTTCTCCATATAGAACAATTAAGGAAACCAAGTAGTTTTGATGGACTTCTATATTATAACTCAATTTAAAAGGAAACCAAAACCACATTTTTTTCATATATTCACAATCCCTTTTTGAGAATTATTTTAAATAGCATAAAATGTAAATTCTTTAATCTTCTTTTATATATTGGATGAACTACCTTGATCATTTATCAGGGAATATAATAAATCTGGACTGATGTCTAAGATTACTTTGGAAAAAAAAACTTACATGATTCCTAATTTTCAATATTATTTTCTTATTTACCTAGAGAATAGGGATTTTATTTAACAACATACAAATTTGTCAATTATAAGTCAATATTTGATCTAGCAATCTTAGGGTTAGGAATTTACCAATACACAAGGTGTTCATATTTAAACACAAATGCATAAGATGTCCATTGCAATATTTTTAATAATGAATACTGAAAACAACTGAAATGTTCACCAGTAGAGATTGATTATACCAATTCTGGTTCCTTTGTACAATAAAGGACTACTCAGAAATTAAAATAAATATGATAGACATTAATGTATTAACATAGAAGTCATTATAAGTTATATTATTTTTTAAATGTCTATAGATTAGTTCATTAGGTCACACACAAGTATGTGTATGTACACATATAGTGGAAGCTTTTGAAATATAGCTTTATTGGCAAGGTTTTGGGTTAAGAGCTAGGGGCTTTCACATTATATTTGGGACCTTCTGATAAATCTAATAATATCTGGTTCTAGTAATGTCAACAACTATATCTGGTTGATGCTATGATGGGTCATTTTCACTTTATTCTGTACTTCCCTGTATTTGAAATTAATAATACTTTCTAATTTAAGGTAACATATTGAATATCCTGATAAAATAATACATTTTCCTTAGTTCATCTATATCATTGTGTACTCTTCTTTTTAAATCAATTGTAATTATGTACTTATTTATATTCTCCTTTAAACTATGAGTTTTTGAGAGCTCTGAGAATTAGCATAGCACCTGATATGAAAGGTAGATATTTAACAAATACTGCTTATATGATCCAAAATATACATTTAGAACATAGATTTCAAAATAAAATAGACATGGATTTAAATTTTGATTTTTCCAATATTTAGCTGATAGTTATGGGTATGTTTCATGACTACTGAATTGCAATGAAAATAAACAAGAAAACAATCATTCTTTATCATATAGAACTTTATTAATGATTACATGATACACCATTTTTAAAAAGAATGCTACTGTGATTGTCATATAGTAAGCCTTGAATAAAAATAAGATCTCTTTGTTATTTTCCTTTTTCTACTAGTCATTTAATAATCCTCTATAAGCCATCAGGTTCTCCTTGCAAACATTTTAACACATTTATTTTTTTATATCTAAGTCATTTCCTGTTGGAATGAAATAGAAGTTTAAAACTCCAAAGGTAAGTTGACAGAAGATGTGGAAAATGTTCTCCCATCTATATGCAGTAGGGAGTGGCTATGGGACATTAATTTTTGGAAGATATTTTTTATCAAACATTTTTATCATTAATCATGTATATAAATATATACTTAAGCAGAAAAAAATATGATATATCAACTTTGCTTCCAGAGGAGATCCAAGCAATGGCAGGCAATATGAGTAATTTAGGAGACAGTACAAAAAGCTTTAGGATAATATATAATTCAGTTATAGAGAGGCAAGTCATTGTTGTTAGTCTGAAAGAATTATAGTAATTTTTACTGCCACCATTTATTACTTTGGATTCCTCAAGGTGAAGGGTTAAGGGAACTGCTCTTCCAGAGACGTTGTTGTTGTTCATGAAAGTCGAGGTCAGCTTGTCTTTGTTTTATTTTTAATTATTCATTTGTTTTTAAGTTGAGTTCAGAATTTAAGCTTTAGCTACTAGCTAAATTTATTTTTTTCAATGTAGAATTAAATCATGAATTTAGATTAATAGCCTCTTTGTAATATTGTCATTGCCCAGTGGACTAATTACAAAACCACAAGCAGTAGGAAAGATAAGAAAATACAGTTACTCATTTTTTTTGGAATGTTGACATTTGGCATACAGCTCCAAAGTGGATGTTTACACAGTAGCTGTCGTTAATATCCTTTTCCAATAGGTTATATATTATTTCTGACTTGACTGTCTCATCCTATATACAGCATACTAAACAAACATCTGTTAACCTATGCATAATTAAACATATTTCACAAGGCATTTTAGATATTGTAAACATTTCCATTCACTCATTTGCAGGGAATTGTGCCACTGTTTGTTATTGGATTTGAGGAGGTCATCTGATCATAATGAAGTTCAATGAAATCTGAAGACTGGTTAGAAAAGGCTTAACCATAACCACTTGCTATCTATTGAAATATGTAGGGAAGCACAGATTGTATCATCCTGAAATTGTCACACATGGTGCAACTCCATTTGCTAACAGTCACAGAGGGTGATACTTAGCATTTGAAACTCTACCATAGTATTAAACTCATTACATGAAGTGATAATATCTAGTACAGGATTTTTAAAAAATGTCTCATTGTTGGTTGTGATTTTTATTAAAGTTATCTAATTTTGATTTTTCAATGTAATAGTTTACTTCTTTTTTTTAGATCTGTGTTCTATGAATCACATATAATAATTTTAGTCATTACTGTTTCTGAGATCAGATCTTGTGTAGCTTGGAAAGCCCAAATGAAGCCAACAGGATAAAGTTTCACATAGGTGTGGTCTCATAGGCCTAGGAGGCTGGGAACTGGCTCCAAAATCAGAAAGACCCAAGTTAAAATCCGTATCTACTACCTCTGAGCTGAGTGGTTTGGAGAATATTAATTCACCATTGATTCATTCCATCAGTCCATCAATAACATTTATAGAGTGGTAACTTTGAGGCCAGCACCATTCTAGGCACTGGGGAAATAGCAATGGACCAAGCAAAATGTAAAGAAACAAACAACGCACAACAAATATTAAGTACAGTGAAACTCCAAAGGGAAAATCTAATCATGCAGGGTTAGCTGAAGCATGTCTAATACAGCTGGTGTCCAAGCTGAAGGCAAAGAATGAATTGGCACATTTGGAAGTAAGAGAACTCAGGGAACCCAGGGCAGGCTGCCAGACCAGGAGCTGTATGTGAGGGGTCCCACAGACTGACTTGTTCGTTTGAGGAATTGAAATGAAGCCTGATTGGTCTACATTGTGGTGGTGATAATATGGGGGTTGCGTGTTTGGAAAGGACAATTGTGGCTAGATTCTGAAGGGCTTTGAGAGGAATGTCAGGAATTTAGACATTTTTCCTAAGAACATTGCTTAACCCTTCTAAATGCTGGTCTATTCAGCTATAAATGAAGTTAATATTATCTAATCTTATAAGGTCTTTATAAAGATTATATGAGCTATATGTATATCATTTGCTTAGGAACAAGGTCTGGCACATTATAAATAATTTATCATAATAACTATGATTCATTTTGTTAAAGGCTATTCCTAGGTTTATTATTAAGTAAGTCAATTTGTGAGTAAGCACACGAGGGCATCAGGAGTAGCAGATCAGAGCTCACTGGGAGCCTATTTGCTAGTGAACAGTAGTAGCATAGGTAGATGCTTTCCAGGAGATATCAACTTCAAGAAGAAAGTAAGAAGCAAGCAGGCATCATGGCTCTAAATTGGTGGGGTCTACTGCAGTGATTCTCAAGCAGGAATGATCGTACTTCTCACAGGACATTTGGCAATGTCTGGAGATATTATTGCTTGCTACAACTGGGGGTAGTGGGTAGAGACCAGGAATGCTGCTGTCAGTGCACAAGATCGCCACCCATGGCAAAAACTGGCAATAGTGCTGAGTTTGGAAACCCCACAGTGTGCAGGCCAAAGTTGCAATACGGGCAACTGCTGGCAAAAGATGCCAATGGTGAGTTCCTGTCTTTAAAGCTCTTTATTACATGGTTGTCTCTCTTAAGTTTGCTTCCTTCTTTTATACTGGAATACAAAGTAAACATCATGTGGTGCATTAGTCATAGAGTTTGTTTATTCTCAAAGCTGCTGAAACATATATACCTTTTCTAACTAATCAGCTTAAGCAAACCTCTGCAGTGGGTGGTAATTGTAGCTGACAATAGCAATCATGTATTTCTGAAGTGGCTGTGGAGAAACATGAAGATTATATGGGAGTGTCAAATCTATGACTTAGGCGGGGAGGTGTCAAACATCTACAAACAATATTGCTAGAACATCCAAATTTAGCGAAACCATTTTTTAGAAGAATGTAAAGTTAGTGTAATATATAGAATCTGGAAAACATTAATGTAAGAAACTATTATCTAAACTAAACTCAAGGCTTATCAATACATGTTATTGATGGTGCTGTGAGACTCTATATACAATCTCCTGAATTTCTTTAGGGACTTCTATATTTGTTTTTATTGCAATACTACCTTAATTAGATATCAAGTAATAGTAGTGCCTGGGAGTGCTCATGGTTTAATTTGGGCTTTTTTTTTTTTTTTTTTGAGGTGGTCAGTGCTCATGTTTTAAAATTCCTAATTTCAATATTGAATAAGAACAAATGCTTCTGTGGTGTTTTATGTGTAAAATTTGGCAAGTTTATAGTATTAAAAATTATGTATACTAAATGTTAATTTACTTAAGTAGTCCAAATTTATTTTAAATATAAACATTTGAAATTAGTAAATACATTCTAATAATGTATGCAAAGTCAGTTATATGTATATTAATTTTTGTGTGAGTACATTTTAATTTTGAATGAAGCACTTCCTTAAGTGATAATTACTAGAATCTATTAAATTCAAACATTACTTTTCACAATGCATAAGTAACAAGACTCCCAGATAAAAAAGGTATTAGTATTTAACAAATTTCATAGGTCAAATGAAGTTAGGAAATATAACTTTTAAAATTTTAAAAACAATTACAGTTGACCCTTGAACAAAATCTGGGTTAGTGGTACCATCTCCCTAGGCAGCCAAAAATAACAGTATGGGGGGCCTGTGTGGCTCAGTTGGTTAAATATCTGCCTTCAACTCAGGTCATGATCGTGCAGTCTTGGGATCAAGCCCTAAGTCAAGCAGCCTCTCCACTCAACAGGAAGTCTGCTTGCCCCTTGTCTCTCTCCCTCTTCCCCTCCCTCTTCCTCTCTCTACCTTCTGCTTGTGCTGCTCTTTCTCAAACAAATAAGTAAAATATTTAAAAATATTCCTGTGTGATTTTGTCTTCACCAAAACTTAATTACTATGGCCCACTGTTAACCAGAAAGCTCACTGATAACATAGTTGGTTAACATATATTTTGTGTTGTATGTATTATATACTATATTCTTTCAATAAACTAAGCCAGAGAAAAGAAAATATGAAGAAAATCACAAGGAAGAAGAAATACATTTACAATACTATATTTATTGAAAAGAATCCAAGTATGAGTGGACTCACACAATTCAAACCTGTATCGTTCAAGGGTCAATGATATTACATTTTTAACCTTATAATTCAGAAGTAATAAAAACAATCAAATATCAAGATGGGGTAGCTGTATAAAAGCCACAAGATTTGGGGTATTATTTCAAAATACCAGTCTGATTAATGTCATTCCTCTATAGAACATCTTTTCATGATTTCTCACTACTTTTGGTTAAAACAAATGAGCAAACAAGCAAACAAATAATAATAATAATAATAACTCCCTAAGAGAACCTACTACCCAGTACAGTCTTTTTCTAGGTCTCTGGTCCCCCATAACACCAGATGCCTACTGCCACAGGACCTTTACATATGCTATTGCCTTTGCCTGAAAGTCTCATTCCAAGTAGTCCCTTATACTATGCTTATCAATCAGAGTAAGTCAAATCTCTAGATGATACATACTCAAGGAACCTTAATCTCTTTTTTTTTATATTCCGATGACTGATCATTTTCTATGTACTTATGTGATTTAATAGAGGGAGCAGAGAAGAATTGCAGCCATATTTCTAATGAATTTATCACAGATTTACAGGGTTTACCAGTCTTATTTCCCAGTCATTCCTTGTAATGACACATTTGTGGAAAAGATGAGGCCACAAGAGAAAAGAATAATAATTATAAATAAGATTCATATTTGTATAGGGCTTTATATTTTATTAAACCTATTTTAAGCCTTATTCTCATTTGATCCTTGCAATAATCCCATGAGGAATATAGGAAAGTTATTTAACAAACATATTTTAAACATCTATTATGATGCTGAGTGCTAGGGATACAAATACAAAAATAAGCAGCAATTTTACTCCCCTACCCTCAGGGAGATCCTTTTCTGAGAGGGGTGGGGAGGAAATACAAAAATAACTAACTATAATGGAGGGTAATTAGGACTATGTTTAATAATAAGAAAAGATTGTCATGTGAATGAAAACAGGAAATTGTTAATTCTGCCTGAAGAAAGAAGTGGGAAAAGCATTGCAAGCAGAGAAACAACTTGAATAAATAACACATGATAGATGGTTTGTGTTGCACAGAATTCAGAGATGTGGAGAAATACTAGTAGAAGACCCATCTTGGTGTCTTCTCCTATCTCTGTGTTGGCACCATTATTAGGCAGGCTCTCCTCTGTTAGCAACAAACAGTTCCAATCTCATATTTGTTCTCTCAACATTTCTAATAATTGTGTCAAAATTGTGTCTTACGGATTTCATTTGGGTAAATCAGACACTTTTCTCAGAGGTAGGCAATGTGTTGATTGTCCATATCTGATTAAAAATTCTACTTCAAAAGTCACATCTAGATTGAAGGTATCCAAACCATGTGCTTTAAACTAGTGGTTCTCAAATTTTAGCACACATTAGACTCCCCTGGAAGGCTTATTAATACAAAGATGCCAGCTAGCACTCCCCAGAGTGTGTTTGATTCAGCAGGTCAGGGTGGCAGTTATAATGAGTTTTTAAGTGATTCTGACACTGCTGATCTGGGAACACAATTTGAGAACTTTGAGACTTTTGAAGAATAGTTTCTCATGAAAAATCTGAGTGATGTTTCCTAAAGATACAGACTGGATTCCAAGCTAGCTAACACCACGGAATTAAATTCTGACTGTGCAAATTTGGGAAGTCTATGATAACTGCTCCCATTTCAGTCTTTTTCCTTTGTCCTTGACCCTTTTTACGTTAGCTGTTCAGTAGCCCCATGATTCTCTTCTGACTCCGAAAAGTTGCTTACCTTCAGGTACCAGAGCTTTACCGTTATAAATCAAAACATGTTCTTTTTTTCTTTTCCTCAGAAGAACCTGACCCAAAGATCTGATGGCAGCATAGCCATTAAAAGCACAGGACAGATCCAGAGTTCTTGGGTTAAGCACCTTGTTTTATCTTTTATCTGACTTTGGGCATGTTACTTAACATCTATGTACCTCAGTTTCTTCATATGTAAGATGTTGATAATAAATAATAGTATCTAATAATAATAACACTGTCTTAAGTTATTCTGAGGATTCAATGAGTTAATATATGTAAAGTGCTAAGAACAGCTCCTGACACATACTTAAGGAGTATATAAGCCTTAGCTCTTATTAAAATCGTCCATTGTCAGTGGCTTTAAATAATTAGACTTGATAGATTTTAGAAGAGAACGGGTACTGAAACACTGACAGAATTTAATCCCTTCCTTTAACAGTCAATATGCAACCCTACAGAGAATTAAATGATCTGGCCAAGGGTAAAGAGATGGTTATTGGGCTCAATACTCATGGTTCTTCTGCTATTGCTACTATACAATATAATTTTGACTTTTTTTCTAATGAAAAATGACTTCTCATGGAAAGAACAGGAATTTCAGAATTATAGGTTCCCAATCCGAATCATAGGTTGGGATTCCATTTTTCCATATTCTAACCAAAAAATTATGAGCAAATTAGACATTCTTTTGAGCTTCTATTTTCTTATTAAAATATTAAAAATGATTTGTGTGTTTGTGTGTGTCTGTGTGTGAGGGAGGGCTATATACAGATTTGTGTGTAAAGTGCTTACACACTGTGTGTGCTTAGGAAAATATCAGTTTCTTGGTAAATTTTCAAGTCCCTTCTTCTTTTCTGTTTCCTTACATAAACCTATTGCATCTAACATGAACCTTTGTTTGCTATGTTGAGAGGATGACTATGGTAGAAACTGTAGGTTGTACATAGATTATATGAATATGATGGGGAAAATATTCTACAAGAGGGTTTTCTTTTTCTTTTTCCTCTTTTTTACAAGAGGGTTTTCAATGCCCTACCAAGCACTTTTGTCAGTGACTATCCCCTTCAATTATCTATAGAACTATGAGAACAATTATTAATAGCTACCATTTATGGAATGCTTAAATATGCCTGGCATTGTGCTAAGTTCTGATATACATACAGTGATATACATATTCCCCATCAAATGCTAGGGATCTGGCACTACTGTTAGGCAAGTTTTGCAAGGGAAAGTATTTTTACTGAAGTCTGAATGTCTTCTAAGCCCTCATGCAACTTGGTTTATACCTAAATTACTAGGACTTTTGTGCCATGTGCCATGTAAGGGTTAAACACAAGGCAAATGTAAATGGTAGATCTTGATTGAAATGACTGACACCCTATTTTGCAAATGAATTTTAGTTTTTAGAGTGGCTTCATGTATGTTCATACTTCTTCATGGAGATGATTTGGGAAAGGTGAAATATATGCTCATTCTGAAGTCTGTGATATGGGGACACCTCTCTTCATATGGCCTATTCATTTTATGTACTGGCCTGTATCTGGTGAGGAAAATTGGCCCATGCTGTCCTTAGAACATGCTCTGTTTTCTTGCCTCTGACTTTGCTGAAAGATTTTCTCCTCTGAGTAGCTTTATCCACCTTTTCCATTTGCCTAAATCTGATAAATTCTTCAGAATAGCTCAGTTGCCTTCCTTCATGAAGTCCTGCCCAGAATACACTTGATTAATCACTGATCTCAGAGTTCTAATTTGCAAAATGTCTTAAAAGTATTTAATGTACAATTAATACATGTATAAATTTGAAAAATGAAAGAGATAAAACAAATAAAAATAACTGCAATTTCACCAATAAGAAGTTATGCTTACAATTTGCATGCATGAATATGTGTACATGTGAAGTTACATATATATGTAAATATGTGTTTGAGAATTGTATAGGGATCTATTATTCTATATTTTGCTCATCTACTAAACATCATGCTATAAAAATGTTAAAATATAATTCATCTATACATGTTAAAATAGTATCTTCCATCCAAACATTTACATGAATTTCATTAGTCAGTTTTAAGTCCTCTATAAGGCATTCCAAATGACTATGTAACAAGACATAATTTGTTTTCTGTCTACTTATTTAATATAAGATCTTGAGCAAATTACTCATTCTGTTATTTTCATGGAAAAGTATTATCTTATAGAATTGTTTTGAGGACTAGGTAAAATAAAATAAGATGTGAAAACTCATTAATACAAGTTTTCAAAAATATTTATTGTTAGTGTTATTTTCATGATTATTATTTATTTATTCATTCAACATATGTCAGCTATGTATCCAGAAATACACTCGATCGATCTAACTTAACTTCTAGGGGCAGCCCAGGTGGCTCAGTGGTTAGCAACTGCCTTCAGCCCAGGGTGTGATCCTAGAGACCTGGGATCGAGTCCTACGTCGGGCTCCCTGCATGGAGCCTGCTTCTCCCTCTGCCTGTGTCTCTGCCTCTCTCTATCTCTCTGTCTCTCATGAATTCATGAATACATAAATAAAATCCATACAAAAAATCTGTTTAAGGTATTTTCATTAGATAACAGTACTTCCACAATTAACAGAGATATAATGGATAAGCATGTGGCAAATTAGAACAGCCAAGACTTTAGTCTTAAAAATGAGGTAGTGATACAAAAAAATTGCAGAGAACAAGATTTCCCATATTCAATGGAGATTTCATAACGAGCTATCCAAACTTGTAACCTGCAACCTCAGGAATTTTCTTTTATCTTCCAGATTCTATAGTAAAAAAGCAAAAACCAAAATAGCTCTGCCACATCCAGCCACTGTCAATTAATGCCTGGAACTGAATTAACTACGAGAAAACCAATTCAAGTAACAGGAGACTCACCAGCTGTCAGGCAGGGTTAGTCTCCTTGGAGGGACCACATACATATCTTGTTGCCAAGGAAAACAGCCTATAACATCATCTTTTTTCAGGGCACGGGTAAATTCCTGCTTCATCCATACAAAACCTTCAGACCTCCAAGAGGCCAGAGGGTACAGATTAAAATTCATGCCTAGCAGAAATAGCTTCCACCCTCCTCACTATACTCTTGTACACAATATTCAAAAGAGGATCCCAAGGACTAAGCTATTGTCTCAGCTCTGCATTTGAACTCCGTTCATGTACAAGCATAGAGCGGCTAGTGTTTTACAAAGGGCAGGGGTGGTTACATTGAAAGTACTTGGCATTATCAGAAATCCTTGTTTATATCCTTTTTATGGGAGCCACAAAATGTGTTTGCTACATTCTTTTTTACCTTAAGTCTTTGTTGTCAGGTTGGGAACACTGCTGAATTCTGTTAAACAATGGGGAGTGGGTTTTTACAAAACAACCGTGTGTGTGTGTGTGTGTGTGTGTGTGTGTGTGTGTGTGTTCCAAAGACCTGTAAAGCAAAGGAAACTATTAAGAGAAAATCTTAAAGCGAATCTGTGGCTTACCGGGCCCATCTGGGTCTTTACTGACTGTGTTCCACTGGTTTATTTGACTGGAAACACCTGTTGTTTTCTCTGCAGAGCTGTTGGGAAGAAAAGGTGTACAGCCGGAGCTTACTGATTAGAACATGTGGCTGGTGCATGAACCTTGGTAAGTCATAGTAAAGCAAGAGTGTAAATACTGGAGTATGCATTCTTTGTCAATTCCATGCTACTTTTGGAAATTTGTTGGCATTTCTTTTTGTACTTGGCACTATAGACTATTTTAATAATGTTTACACTCTTGTTCTGCTCCCTATCGCAACAAGCTGTTAAGAGAAGCCACATTTAAACAAGCATCCCTGCATCTTTTGCTGCTACTTGAAGAGGGTAGCAGGCTGTTCCTCAGAATAGTCTGTAAAAGATCTTCTCCAAATAAACTACTTTAATGCTAAGCAAAATGCCACATATGTAAAATAGGTAATGCCGGATTATGTAAAATGCTTTTTTTTAAGATGAGGGAAAAGGACTTAGCATCAAATAAATCTGTCAGCATGGTGAGTTATAGAAATAGTTTTAAAGTGTTTAATATTGCAATTACTATTTACTTCTTCAAATTAGCCTCCATTATCTTATGAACAGATCTTAAGAATGATTTACTTGACCATCCAGGAGCTTGTGGTCATATTATAAAAAGATGTTTAAAGAGTGTTCTAAGAATCTTCTGAAACCTAATTTAATCTTTGTATCAAACACTTTTACTTATTGCTTATCCCCTTCCAAACACTTCCACTATCCAAATTTCTCAAGGAATCCTTTTTCTACATTAGTGTTAATGCATTGGTACGCAGTAGGGAAATTAGCCTTGAGTTATATGTATCAAGAGAAACAACAAAGGGAATGTGCTTTGTTCTTAGCAAGCTTACTTAATCTCTCAGATATGTAAAGATGAATCAGAAAACAATATGAACCAGCTCATGTCCTTAACTGCAATCATAGAACGAATGTTGAACTAAAAATGTATTTTAGAGAGTACCCACTTTAGACCTTTCTTTTTCTTTTTGAGAAAAAAACAGGTTCAAAATGCTAAAACAATTAACCTAAGGCCCACAAGAAGGTATTTGGCAACATGTAAATAATCCAAACGGAACTTTGCACAATATAATTTTATGTTTATCAAAGGCCAATATTATCATTTAAGCCTCTCTAACAATTTCTAAAATATATGAATTTATTTTGGGAGGAAGCCGTACATTTAGACCTGTGTGGTGTCTATTTATAAGTCAATTTTCTTGGAATCTGCTTTTATATTTATGGTATTTACACATCTGTCTTCCATAATATTGCTATTTCTTAGAGTCTGTCTAGAGCTTTGACCATTCAATCAACATTCTATTTAGTAAGATATTGAATCCAAAGATGCACTGAAACAATCCCAATGAAAGACGCGCTTTAGGAACTAATGTCAGGCAGAAGCAGTTAAAATACTTGGCAACTGACTGAACTGCTATGCTTGCCATGTATGAATTTCCTAGAGATAAGGCAAATTGTGCTTTGGCAAGAGATTAGTACCTTTTTTTTTTTTTAAATCATTTCCTCTGTCTCTCTCACACACAGAGGTTTAAAAAAAAAAAAAATTAAAAGGCGACTGCTGTCCATGGTGCTAATTGAGAGCTTTACGGGAGAAAGGCACCTTGTACATAGCTAGCTTGTGAAAAACCCTTAACAGATACTGATTTTAATCACTATAATTTTGGCAGTGCCAAGCATATTTAGATACTAGATTCAACACCTACAGAGTCCTCTCCTAAGTCAAATGAGTTAAGGGTACCTGCAATCATTTAAATAGACACATTTGACTTTCATGTAATTTTTAGGGAAAAATAATGGCAAATGGACAAGTGTTGAGAGTTACTCTTTAAAAAGACAGACTTAGCCTCTAAGTTCACATGGTTTATTTTAGCAATTTCAGAGGCTGTGTACTCAACTTCTAGTGTGAATTGTGCTTTATACCATTCCATTTGACAATTAAAATGAAAAAAATGTGGAAAAAGCCATTGTTTGTTTTTTCTATAGTGCCATCAATGTGCACTGCACTGAATAATAGTCAGGGCATGACAAACAAAGGCTCTGCCCTGTGGAGCTTACAATCGAGCAGCATGATACAATACAGAACAATACAATTCAGAACAAGCATGTGGTGATTAACAAGCTTTCTAAGTGACATTCTTTGCAGAATAGGAGTTTTTTTTTTTTAAATAAATCAGTGGGTGAGGGGGTGGACATACATTAATTGAGAAGCGGTTTCATCTATAGGGACTTCAACAGAAGACACAAATCAGCCTTGGGTGAATAGACCAAGGAGGAAAGATTAGGAGGATGGTATGATCAGTAATTAAAGATTTCAGGGTAGAATATCTCTGCAGTGAATGAAGAACTGAGGAGCTCCTAGAAATAATCAGTATAGCCACATTATAAAGAAGAGAATAAGAACCAAGGTATTTAATAAAGAGTCCTTTTCTAGTATATCAGGAAAGAAGGTAGGTTTGAAAGCATCCATGGAGAGCACATAGGGATGGGAATGTGTGGTGTGTGCTTTATTTTTTTTTTAAGATTTTATTTATTTATTCATGAGAGACAGACAGAGAGAGAGAGAGAAAGAGAGGCAGAGACACAGGCAGAGGGAGACACAGGTTCCATGCAGGGAGCCTGATGTGGGATTCGATCCTGGGTCTCCAGGATCACATCCTGGGCCGAGGGCAGGCACTAAACCACTGAGCTACCCAGGGATCCCAGGTGTGTCCTTTAAAGTTAGAAATTTTACTTGAATCATACAGAAATTCTGGCAGGTATTTGATACATGAACTCTAAGTTGGTTATGGAAGAAGAAATGGTGCCAGATAGTTAGAATTGTATGTTGTGAAGTCATGAATCCATAGCAGTAGCTGTGTAGACTCAGCATATTCTGGAATGTAAATCCATTGTTCTGTGTGTACAATATTTCAGTAAGGTAGAACAACTATTGGAAGCAAGAAGGTATTTATTTCACCCCAATAGCAATGGCCAATATTCATTGAGTGCCTACTACAGCAAGGTACTATTCTCAACACACTTGTATTATCTCCTTTATTCCTCACAGCAGCCCTGTGAGGTAGGTAATATAATTGTTATAAAATCCCCTCCACAGATGGATAAATCAAGGCACAGAATAACTTCTGAAAATGGAGTCTGGCTTCAAAATCAATACTCTAAGCACTATGTATAAATTCCTTTCAAAATCCAGATTACCATTCTCAAGAAAAACTCTCTTTGAAGGAATCCTGTATTTTCATGAAGGTTAGGAAACACTGATCTCTTTTGTGCTTTTGTAATTCCATATATCATTTTCCCTATACAGTTTGCATTCTGCTCAAGACTACCTTATGAGTCAGTAGATTAAGATGAATGAGATGCTATTGTTTATGTGGAGTGCAATAGACTTAATATCTAAAATTCTAGATTAAATATTAAGAGACTGGAAAGAATATTATGAATCCTCTCAGCCCCCATGAAAGAATAGAGTTAAACGGGTAAATAGAACATGTAAATTTTGAGCCACTGGAAAGTATTTGCAAATGTCTTTTTGCTATACGTGCTTCATTGCAGGAGGCCCCAAGTGGCTTATGGCAGCCTTGGTTCACCAGTAGCACATCCAAATAGATTATAGCTAAAGTAAGAACTTAAATAGCTTTCCTATTGTTTATCCCATATGTAGCAGTATCAAAGTCATTTCTTGCTATGCAAAGATCCCTTATCTTTCTATTTTTTGTGACTTTGTCACATCCAAGCTATCTCTTTACTCCAGAAGACTTCATAAAATTCTTGAATGTGAATTATTTTAGGTGATATTTTATTTTAAAATACAGTGAGCCCTAGAGCACCTTTTGCTTCAGATAGGAGGAGATGAAAACCAACTGCTATAGGAAACTTCTGCTATGGGAATTATTGTGACAACCCTATTGAGACCACTAGTTTAAGAACATGAGAGCAAAATGTCAAAGACACTTAACTAGTTGCTTTTCTCACTAAATGTAAATTTGCATGATATCTTTGTTCCTTGAGCTTAAATAACAATTTTTCTTCAAATCTTCCCAACTTGTAACAAGTAGTTTACCAAATAAACAAATAAGAATGGAGAACACAATAAATTTTGTCAAAAACTCTATTTGCACAAGATTTTCTGAAACTCCTGAAATGATTTTCAGCAGCTGTGCTTTAACTTTTAACTATAATAATATAGGCTAGAGTCAATATGAGGGGGGGAAGACCCAATGTAATTTAAGGGCCCAAACATGTTTTCTTCAATGATACAGATTTAGACACAAAAGGCCTTGGATTATTTAACTTTATTCATGAGTACTATTACCAATTTTTAGTTGTTCCTTGATCTATTTTTTCATTCTCCATCCTGTTTATTAATTCTGTCTCATATGCTAAAAAAAAAAAAAAATTCACCAGATCTTTCGTAAATTAAACAGTAACAGTAAAACTACCATGTTTCATTCCAAATAACTGTGGGGTCTTTCACCTTTCAAAGGCTGCATTTCTTATTTACAGTGTGTCCCCTGGGCCCCTGAAATAGGAGTCTGTCATTCCACTCCACTGAAATATCTTTTTCAAAGATAATTAAGGATTCCGTTTTTTTGCCTTTTATTTTTTTCCAAACTGAGATATAATTTATTTCAGTGAAAGAGCAGAGAGTTCTAAATATTTTTAAAAAAGTGTGCACTACATAAACCATAGACCTTAGTAGATATGATAGTATATTTGCATCATTCTAGAACATTTCCCTTTCCGCCTTACAAATGTGATGAAAGAAATTGGAACGGTTATTCTCTCTGGGGGGATGGATAATGCATTCTGATTTCTTGTACCATAGATCGTTTTTTCCTGTTGTAGAACTTAAAATAAATGGAATCATACAGTGTGTACTCTTTTGTATCTGGTTTCATTCATGTGAATATATTTTGGAATTCATCAAAGTTGCAGCAGAAGTTCATTCTGTTTTACTACTAGGTGGTTTTTGTGAAATGAACAAACCTCAATTTATTAATCCATTCTCTTGTTTATGTATATTTGGATTGTTTCCAATTTGGGTGCATTATGAGTAAAGTTGTTAGGAGCATTCTTGCACATGTTTCTTTCTGAACATGTTTTCATTTCTCTTGAGTAATTGTCTAGAAACAGGAGTGCTGCTGAATCATAGGGTAGATATATGTTTGACTTTATGAGAAGCCTCCAATTTTCCAAATACATTAACTATTGTACATTCTTACGAGCAATGAATAAAAGTTCTAGTTACTCCATATACATACCAATATTTGGCATTTTCAGGCTTTGTAATTTTGACTCTTTTAGCACATAGTACAATATCTCCTTATGATTTTATTTTGCATTTTCATAATGACTAAGGATATTGAGCACCTTTTCTTGATTTTATTGTTCAATCAATCATGAAGTGTTTGTTCAAGTATTTTGTCCATTTTATTGAATTGATTATTATGATTAGTGTTACTATCATTTAGTGGTGGGCAACCCCTACCTCATAACATACACACAAATTAATCCACAATGAGTGTAACATCAAAGTTACCACAACTGCAAACTTTTAGAAGAAAACATACAGAAGTATCTTTACAACATAGGCAGAAATTTCTTAGAAGGGACAGAGAAAGAACTATCCATACAATAAAATACTGCCATATTAGATTTCATAAAAATTAAAAGCTTTTTGCTCATAAGTTACCTTTAGGAAAATGAATAGGCAAGCCACAGACCAAGAGAAAATATTCACAATGCATATATCTGACAAGTTCTTGTAGGAAGAATATATGAATGACTAATGATCTTTTAATTATTAAATATATGGACTTTTCATTTCTCTTATGGCTTATTTTTTCATTTCATTTGGTCTTCTTTGACCAGCCATTTCTTGAAAATTTATTCTTCTTAGTTGTTGGTGCTTTTCTTATTTGTTCATTTTTTAATTTTCATTAATTCATCTATTTTTATAATTTAACTGCTTCTTTTGGAATTTTCTTCTGATGTGTTATCCAAGATCTTTTTATTATTATAAATTCATGTTTTTAGAAAAAAAGAGCTAGTCTATTTTTTTTCCTCAGTGGTCTAAATTCTTGCTACTCACAGTATTATCTGTCAACTAGCAGCACCGGCATCTGTGAGCTCTTTAGACTTGCAGAACCTCAACACCTGACCCACTATATCAAAGCTGCAGTCTAACAAGATCCCCAGGTGATTCCTATATACATTTATTAAAGCTTGAGAAGAAGTAGTATTGTAACTTATACCTATGGTTTTAACTGTATCCTCTTCTGGTAATTCTTACATATTTAGTAAATGCCATTTTAATGTAGTCCAGATTTATATTTCAGTGTACTGAGTATCTTCAGATGTCTGATATTTAAGTAGGTGTGTAAAACACAATATGTTCAAAAACAAACTCATTATCTTTCCCTTCTTTTATTTCAATATCTCAGTTAATGAAGAGGTAGTCAAATAATTTTTATTTTAGAATACTAATTACTAAAGTAAAGTTTCTTAAGTAAAGAAATCTTACAAAAAACTAAAATGGTACCGCACTACTCAATTCTTAATTCTATATGGCTTTGAGGGTATAGGCTGAGTTATTAGGGAAGGAAAAGTAAAGAAGCAATGGAAAAAAAACAATAATAGTAAAAACAATAAAAAATAAATAAATGAGGATAACATATTAATTCCCTAAAAGAAAGACAGTTATTTATGTTCTTTCATCCTAAATACTTTTTGATTTCAAAACTGAAACACCTTTTCCTTCATGTAACCAATTCAGCAATTCATTTATAGGAGAGGAATATAAAATGCTATGAATTTTGCATATGTTATATGATTTCAGAACATCAACAATATTTTTATCCTGTCAAAAATGTCCATCAACAAAAACAAATAATAAAAGTTATGTTTTTATTCAGTTATTCCCAGTAACCAAGAAAGCAAGCTGTTAGACTAAAATGAGGAGGAAATGCAAAGAATTTGATTTATATTATATAAAGACCAAAAATGACTATTGAATTACCGGTATTGAATTACACATATCCCATAGGTACTGAGTCCAATGACAGTTAAATTTTTAGTGAAAATACTTCATTTCATCTCATATGTCAGAACATCTTAATAATCATGTCACAAAAAGGATTTTTCTCACCCCTTCTTGAAGGTGAAGATCCAAATTCATGCATTCTACTCTGACTAAGAAAGAATGTTCAAGAAGTTTTATATCACTCATGGCTCTTTTTAAAAAGGGGAAGGGGTAATTAATTCTCATACTTCAGCCTGATCCTAAACTAAGTTCCTAGCATAAAATATCCATGAGCATGGCTGAAAGATGGTGGTGTCTCCACTGTATTTGGGTTATAATAATGCCATTAGATAACAATTACAGAGAGCTTCTCTTTACCTTGCTTTATGATCATCATTTCATCAAATTCATACAACAGCCCTATGGCACTTAGAAAGTTATTGTGTCTTTCTTGAGATTTCATAGAGAAATGCTACTCAGGATTGGTGGCTAATTCCAAAGTCAATGTTATTAACCACTCCAACATAGAGGGGTAGAAATTTATCTTCATCTTTCTCTTTCACTTCTCCTATTTGGAGAAATAATAAAAAAGAAGACAATCTATCCCCTCTGCACCTCTGGAGGGTAAATTTTCTGCTCTGTGGAGTCAGAAGGAGAGAATCAGTCAGAGAAATAATAAAAATGATGACAACTGTGTCAGTTCTATGGAGGAGAGGAAAATGAATCATTTCATGGCATCAGGGTGCATTCGGAAAGTAGGACTTCCAGTAACCCTAGGAAGAAGCTTTATTTCAAAGCAAAGTGTGAATGTGTGGTCCTCTCCCAGGCCCCAGCCTGAGGCCCCAAAGTACCCACTCATTCCTAATAGGGGCAAACATTCACCTCTCACCTCCTCTATCTCTCTCTTTCTCTCAGCTTCACTGTTAGTCTGGACCCCAAACTTACTACTTGTACAACTAGACACATGAGTGTTTCCAGCTGAGAAAACGAATTTTTCACACATTGCTGGAATCCTAACCCTGAGCAGACACAGCATCCTCCCAGCATATAGGCTTTCTGAGTGAAATCAGTGCTGCTGACAGGATCCACATTTTCAATCTATATTCATCCACACGGCATCATATCTTCTTGGGGAGGGCATTGTCATACAGTTGAAGCTAATGTTCTGTCAGGCTTTTATCTTGCTAGTCTATCATTACAATCCCAACTGAACCAGAAGGCCTCAGGGGTTTTCTGTTGCTCTCAGTCAATCAGTATGGCAGTTACCAACACACTGATCCAAGGGAGGCAGTCCCTGCATGAGATTTCCACGTTTGGCATCTTTTCCTCTTCCTACATAAGAAATCTGCAATCATTAATTGGAAAATACTGGAAAACATTAGGTTTGCAACATTTCACAAGGCTATGAGTTTCAATTAATATTTGTAAATTTCCAACCTTCTTTTTAGCTGCTATTAAAAAAAAAAAAGGCTGCTAAAATGTAAAGTACAGGAAGAGCTTTTCAAGCTAAATACTGTTAACTGTGTCTTCTTAAGGAGTTAATATTTAGATTTTTTGGGATAAATGAGTTTAATAATGTTAAATGCATATGAGACTATTTAAAAATATATATGTTATAATATGTACATTTCCCCATAACTGGGATTTTCCCCTTCATTGTTTTCCTTTTAATTTTATGAGAATTATTCCAGATATGTATATTCTGCCTTTTTATTTATTTATTTATTTATTTTTATTCTGCCTTTTTAAACATAATACATTGAGCATAATTTAACTTTATTCTAGAAAACTCAGAATCTCATTTATAGATATGCATTGTTGCATTACGAGATAGTGATACTGTGTTGGATTCTATATAATTTAGTAAGTCAGGTCTTCCTATAGACATATGACTTTCTTTCTTTCTTTCTTTCTTTCTTTCTTTCTTTCTTTCTTCTTTCTTTCTTTCTTTCTTTCTTTCTTTCTTTCTTTCTTTCTTCTTTCTTCCTTTCTTTCTCTCTTTAATTTTCTATATCTGCTTATCAAGTTCCAATTATTTGCAAATATGGTGCTCAATAAACATCAATAAAACAAAACAGATAAGATCTTTGTCTGCTTGAATTTAGTCCAAGGTGGGTATAGATAGAATAAATACACACAAAAAATACATAATTTAAATCTAATCAATGCCAAGAAGATGAAGAACAGGTTGTCATTATAGAGAGAAGCAGAGATATCTAATTAGATTAAAGAGTTAGGGAAAGACTCTGAGGAAGTGAAGTTTTTCCAATGAGATTTTCAAAATTAGGAATTAGCTACAAGAAAGGAATAGCATGTGCAAAGGATTTAAGATCAGGAAGATATCCGAACACCCAAAACCTGGATTAAAGTTTAATATTGTTGTAGGATAATACAAGAGGGGGATTTCAGAAGGACATCATGCTCTCTAAATGTTTACGAGAAAGAAGTTCTAATAACTTCCTAATAAATTATTTCAAAATTTGGGGAAAATAGCTACACAGTTCAGGAAAATTTGAAACAAAAAGAACTCAATATTCTTAAGAATTAATGAGGATTTAGGTCAAATGCAGATATAATCCACAGGTTAACTTTATGTTTGTTATTCATCATCAAATTTTCCCTTAAGTTAATTGAGGATTCCCCATAGAAATTAAAATGAGTTTTACAAGGGATAAAACAAACAAAATGATTAATGCCAATTTAAACCCCCAAGTCATTGTTTCTCAGATTCCTACCTCATTAGACCTCAGGAATCTCTATAAAGGGATTATTAAACAAATGAATTGTTATTTTAGCCCTGTTGTACTTGTTAGTGTGAAAACAGTTTATATGTAAAGCAAAGTAAATTACGGTAAATTAGCATAAAGTTTAGTATTATAATTGTCAGCAAATCTCAAAATAATGGAAGTGTCTATTTGGATTATTATTAAAATCAAGAGTAAGATGAGCTTCCTCAAAGAACCTCCATGCTTTATTTTATTATACCATAGAAACAATTTTCTTTTGGAAAAAAAGAGCAAAACAAAAACATATTGTTTATAATTCACTTGAATTATCAATTACTTAAATAAGCATGTAGAAAATATTTTACTTCCTGGGAAATGATTTTCTGTTGATTAAAAAAGAAGAGAGAGGGACTGAGAGATTCTTAAGATACATGGATTACTTCTTAAATTCATCTGGCGCATTGAAATTCATTAGCCAATTAATGACACTCAGTATGTGTTATTCATAATATACCCATAAAATTGATCATTAAAACTCAGAGCAACAGATCTTCATACTAGAATGTATGTGTACTCAAGACAAAACTAATTCTAGTGCTTGCTAATATCAGCATTATTAGAAAATCTTTTCCTTGTTTTACTTTTTAAAGTAATTAGAAATTTGCTTAAAAATCCCCACTGACATGCAATGTTAATATTAGTGCAATTAATGAAATGCTAATATTTATGAATTAATTGGCAGGAATCTTGATGAAAGGAAGCTAACAGAAATCGCTTATGCAGAATCTACCAGAGGACAAGATTTGTCCTTGGTGACTTGCTCATTTTGCTTTCAGATTGTTATTTAGTAAAATAGTCAATGATATTTTAGTAAATTTTTGGCTGAAAAAGTTCTCTAAGCCAAATTTAACAAGCTAGCTTTTAACATAGGTATGTTCACCGAAGATATTGGAGATGATATTTCTTACCCACTAACTCAGATATGCAAGGAAAAAATATAATTCTTATTTTCTATGACTTTACTTTGTCTCTATCTTAAGCTTCCATTCTTCTTGATGGTCAGACATATATAGTCTTATTACAATTCATGTGGCCTTCATTATTTTAGAATTAATCTAATTAATATGGTATTTACATCACTATTCTCCTACCAGCATCTTCTGTAGGTTCATCTGATTTTCTGGACATTATATCAGCATTTGCTCAACATTCCTTGTTTCAACTTATTTTCTATTCACAGTGACATACTATTTTCTATTTTGGCATTTTAGCATCGCATCAGAAATTCCTCCCGGTCTACCATCTCTTAATGTCACAGAGTCACCATCTTCAGTCCCAGAAGGAAACAAATAGCAGCCCCTGCCATGTTACAAGGGCTGGGGCTAATTTGTTTAGGCATGTTCTGTCCTCCCAAACTATCTTGGTTCTAAAAACTCTCAGTGGGGTTGGATGCCTACTAGGGCACATAGGCAGGGGTCAAATCTTGCCTAGTGTCAGTGATCCTTCTGTCATAGAGAGGTCATAGCTGAGGTAACCATTTTGGCAAATTTTTCTTCATAAGTTTGTGTGTGTGTGTGTGTGTGTGTTGCCTGGATTTCAGATTTTATACACTAATAAACACAAATTGACCCTATTTTTTTTCCGGTCTCACCACAAAATCTTTTTTGGACAATGATGGCTTTATCAGGGTTCAGGCAACACGCAAATAAATTTGCTGATGCCAAAAGGCCAAATAGCAACTTGGTCAACACTTCACATTGTGCCATTATTATATACTTTCTTTATCATTGTAAAACTTAACACTAAATATAACTTGGAAATTAAGAATTTATAGATGAAAGGGTCAAAAAAAAGGAGGGAAGAAGAAGGAAATAACTTATGAACATGGGATCCAAAAACCAGGCCTTTGCAAAGCCTTTAATATAAGCTCCCCGCCCCACATCATTAAACTTAGGGAAAGGAGGGCAAAACATTAAATTGAGGAAGAGGTCTTCTCTCTCTTCATTACTTCTTTCTTGAAAACACTTCTCTCTTTTTGCACAATCTTCCCATGTATCTAGGCCCAGCTTCAGATGATTTTAGCCCTATGTTGTATTAACATCTTACTGTTGAAAACCTTTTCCTTTAGAATCTTTCTCTGCAGAGCCAACCAATATGAAATTATGAGTCAAACGTGGATTTCAATAAGGGCCTCTAGAGATGAATTCTTATCACAAATGTACCCAAGTTATTTTAAAGCACAAAGCAAGTCAATGGTGAAGACTATTTGTGTCAGGCTGGCTACTATGTTGATCACCCATGGAAGTGGAACAGACCACATCCCAATTAACATGTAAGATGCTGAGAATTTGGGAGAATTTGAAAGAAAGTTCATTACTCACACAAGGGATTCTTGGGAAGAAAGAGTTGGCAATTGGCACAGAGAGATCTGGGATGTTTTGAATAGGGCAGAAGAGTGGGTTGGGGACTTTGTTGTGGCATTAGGGAATTTGCTAGATTTGGGTTGGCAATTTTCAAGTTTTGAATATTCCACAGGGTCCAAAGGAAGGGACATGAGGGTTATAAGAAGTCAGTGATTCAACATTAAAAAAAAAAAAAAAAAAGGTTCAAATTCTACTGTACTCACCTTTCTCTGCTGTGAGAATGTCCAGTGCCCCTTATTCTACAGAAGCCAAGGACAGCTGCCTCACAGACTAAATGAAGATAAAGCAAGAATTGCTAAGAGACTAGGTTGACTAAAAAACCTTGTGGAACAAATATTAAGAATGCCAGAGTCTAGTCCCTTCTTTTCTTTTGTAACTATTTCCTAACCAAATGTGGGAGATCACACATAGAAGAGCAGTGACATGCTAGAACCTCTTGATCCTCATACATCTTTTCTAAAGGGCTATAAATTATGGAGAGTATAAAAAGTTTTTTCATTCTTTTAACACTATATGATAATAGAGTGATAATATTTGTAGGGCAGGAGCAAATATAAAACATTAACAGTAAATTTCAAAATCAGACCTCCACGTATTTCCTCTTTCCTTTTTTTCTTTTCCTTCCTTTTTCCAATGATTAAGTGCCTATCTATTTATGAGGCTGAGTACGTTTTCATGTGCTGGGACACATTAATAAGAAAGAGAAGTCACTTATCCTTATGGAATTTGCTTTTTGTGGGTGGTGATAGAATTTTTTTAAAAAAGCAAACAAAGCAAAACAAAACACACAGCTTCAGCTCTATTAAGTGCTATAAAGGATTCTGAGTGCCTAATCTAGTCTAGGTACAAAGGAAGGCAGCCTTTGGGAATGATGGTTAGCCTAAAGCCTAAAGCATCAGTCCACAAAGTCTTTGAAGAAGTTAATGCTGGGTGCAGAAGTTCCTATTTTCTAATTCTAGTAGTTATTCAGGACTATATTTAATTGGTCAGATAGAAATAGGGCAAAAATTGAAATGGGCCTCTCTGCCTCTGTAATGAATTAAATAGTTTTCCATAGCATTAGCTGTAAATTACACTACTGAACTGACAATTTCTTTCTTGTTTGGGCTTCATTTAAACTTCTGAATGGTATTAAGAGGTTATTAGAGATTAATCTCCAATTAGGTATTCTGATAGCCCAAGAAATTGTCCAAGGGTCCCTCTGGCCATACTTTCTTAGCATTAAAGAGATATTGAATTAATAATATTTTGCCATCTCTTCAGACCTTTAAACTCCTGTGACTGATGTCCAATCATTTAGCCCACTTAAACAGAATGTCACACTGTGAGTCTTCCATTCTGAATAGGTCACCATAGGCTAGTGCTCATTAATGTTGAGTGTCCATTTCAGAAGCTGCAGCAGCCACTCAGTCCCTATGTTTTAAGAAAATAAGTAGAAAATTGTTTTCTCACAAATGAACGGGTTATAAAGACAATGTCATATGTCAGAATTATTGTGACTAAAAAATATCATCTAGGCTCTGTAGTGCTGTATAATGCTCCAATATTAGGCCATAAAATCAAGTCGGGATAGTGAGTGAAGTTCTTGGCATAGTTCCCAGACCTATCCAAAGTGTTGTGCACTGCACAGGATAAAGTCCAAAGTCTAACATCGAAAGCAGGAGGGGCCGAGCAAAACAGTTGTGATATACCTGGGATTCTCATCCACCAAAGCAAGACTTGAATGAATTAATCAAGTACTTGCACTGAAAATTTAAAGGGATTAGTTGGTAGAGAATAACCTGAGAAGATACTCCCTTGTTTTGTTGTTTTATTACACTGAAAAGTTAAGGGTTTCTTCTCTTTCTTTTTTACATTTATTTTTATTTTTCTATTTAAAAATTTTATTTATTCATTTGACAGAGAGAGAATGAGAGGGAGGAGAGAGCACAAGTGGTGAGGAGGACAGATGGAGAGGGAGAAGCAAACTCCCTGCTAAGCAGGGGAGATTCCAGGACCTCAGTCCTAGGACACCTAGATCATGACCTGAGCCCAAGGCAGATACTTAACTAAGTCACCCAGCCGTGCCCCTCTCTTACCATTTTTTAAAAAAGCTTACATTTTTCTTTACTAGACTATGAAAAGATATGTCATAACTTAAGAACTTATGTGTTAGAACTTATGTTGTAATTAGCTTTCCCCTTCCTTTACTTCATTTCTGTAACTACATGGCATACACAGGTTATGTGCACTTTAATAATAAGACAACTAATGGTATACATTTTGAGGATTGAATAATTATAATTTCTAAATTGGAAATTTCTAAGGAAGGGAGATGTGGCAGAAAGAACTCATTAATTGGTTTTGATGCAATGACTTTTGGAGACATCTATTGTTTTTGACTCCCAGCATTGCTTCCTCCTGGTAGGAGCTCTTCAATTTGATTTTCCTTTGGGGAACTACATCCTTTCTTCATGCCCACTTGTCTGCACCTTTGTGAGATTATCAATGGAGATAACTCACCTTAAGGAGCTAAGGGTGGATGAACCTGTTATTCAAATTACACCAAGAAATTACTCTCTTTCTCCTATATTTAGAATAGAAATACAAGAGAGGAAAAATGGTGGTCTGATTCATCCCAATGTGGAAAATTGAAGAGAATTCCTGTTAGGTTCCTCTTCTTTCCATTGCTGAAGCTGCCCTGTGTCCTGTATAAATTAAGGCCTGATTGTATGGATTTCCTCATTTTGGAAACTATTCTATTTCTTTATAATATACTTAATTTTAAGCAAAATTAATTCTTTGGATTATGGTCTAAGAGTATGAACTAATACCATGATATTAACACTTCCATCCAAACAGATAAGCTAAAGAAATAATTACTAGGCCAAAGACATTAAGAATATAGTAAATATATGTGATTGTGTTATAAGGGAAGAGTGTATATTGGGAGGGGCATTATAAAGTTAGCTTGGACCTTGAATTTGGGAGACTTTAAATTCTAGACTCTGGAATTTTCTGCAATGTAGTAAAAAGGAACAGAAAAAAAAAAAAAGAAAGAAAATCAATATCTAGACCATGTCCATGACATCCATTGTCTTGTATATGACATCTATGAATTGCAGTTATCTATAAAATAATGGAGGCAGGCTATATGATCTGAAGGTCTTGTTCTTTTTTTTTATTATTTTTATTTATTTATGATAGTCACAGAGAGAGAGAGAGAGAGGCAGAGACACAGGCAGAGGGAGAAGCAGGCTCCATGCACTGGGAGCCCAACGTGGGATTCGATCCCAGGTCTCCAGGATCGCGCCCTGGGCCAAAGGCAGGCGCCAAACTGCTGCGCCACCCAGGGATCCCTCTTTTTTTTTATTTAAGATTTTATTCATTTAATCATGAGAGAGGCAAACACATAGACAGAGGGAGAAACAGGCTCCCCAAGGGGAGCCTGATGTGGGACTCGATGCCAGAACCCTGGGATCATGACCTGAGCCAACTACGTAGATGCTCAACTACGGAGCCACTCAGGTACCCCTTGTTTAGTTCTATATCTGTGTAACTATGTATTTCTATTCTGTTTATTTGGGTGCTGTCTAGTATTCCATAATAGATATGCTGCAATTTATCTATTATATTAATGGGTATTGGAGTTGTTTATACTATTGACTATAAATCATACTTTACAAACATTCACATACATGCTTTTTTAAGCTCATGTTACTTGAATTTCTACTGAGTAAATATTAATGGGTGGATTTCCTGAACTATGGGTTATATGTATATTCAACTTTAGGAGGTAATGCAAAGTCATTTTCTAAAGAGATTTTAGCAATTTATGATCCAGCCATCATCGTATGAGAATTTTCATTGGTCCACATATTTGACACATGTATATAGTTGATATTTTTAATTTTAACTATTCTTATGCTTGTAAAGTAATATTTCATTGTGATTTTAATTTGCATCTCTCTAATTAATAAGAGGTTGAGTACGTTTTTATGTTTATTTCCACTTTCATATCCTCTTTTGTGAAGTGCCAATTCAAATCTAATTTCTTACATCCTTGGCTTGATAATTTTCATTATATTTGGAAGGTTCACAGCTAGTATCTGTTCAAATATGATGGCTGCTTTTTTCTCATTCTCTTATTTTTCCAGATCTTCTTACTGTATATTTCATGGTTGTCATCCTCCTCCTTGTACTCTCCTTCTTTTGTCTCTCTCTGCTTCATTCATTATTCTGAGTTATCATTCAGTTCACTAATTCTTTTGTCACCTATTTTTAACCTGTGCTAATCCAACCGGCTGAGTTCTTAATTTCAATTATTGTATCTTTATGTTATGAAATATCCACTTTTTATAAAAAAAATTCTGTCTCTGTCAATATTCTACCACTTTGTCTTTTATTCTATTCGAACAGAATAAAGTGATTACTTTTTAATTCTATGACTGGTTACTCTAGTACCTGGACCATGAGTAGATCTCTTTCTATTTTTTAAATTATTTCTGCTGATTTGGTTCATGTGGTTTTGTCTCCTAATGTACCTGGTTATTTTTTTTTTATTTAGTTGGGCATTATTTTCACAGAATTACTTATAGAAAGAAAATAATTTCAAGTCTCTGACATTATCTTCTTTCAGATAAGATATAAGGTTTGCTTCCTAACCTGGGAAGTAGTGGGAAATAGCAGTCTTTGATCCATCTTATTTGGAGATGAGTTGCAAGTCCTTGAAGAGGTCTGTGTATTTCTCTTTTAAACTTATTCCTAAGATGTAGTATATCAGTGTCCTACCCAAAGCAAGGGAGATTCCTTAAGTTTCCTCCACTTGACACCTTAGACACTAATACTAATTCTCTTAACCCAACAGGGCTACAAAAATGATGATCAGCAAATAATTTTTAAAAATAAGATGGCCTCAAATTCCAACCTAACCTTTCTAAGCCTATATCTTCCTGGCTCACTAACTCTTTATTATTGTATTAGCCCTTTTATTCATTTGAACATTTTTAAATATACATACATATGTTAAATATTATAAATATAAGTATGTGTGTATTTTTTTCTTCGGTGGAAAGCTTTCCCAAAATAATATACCATTTCTGGAAGTGAAAATCCCTGATTTGGTTTAATCCATTTTTACACTGCTACTGTAATTATAATTTTAGAAGAGACCTTTCATTTGATTCCATTCCATTCAATTCCACTGAGAAAACATCTAAACATCTTAGCTCATAATTTGTAGCTTTCTGTAATCTAACTTTAATCTTACTTTCCAAGTTTATATAATATCATTCCCTACCACATGCATTATTATTCTAAGGCTATGAAACTACATTGTTCCCCAGTGACGGGACAATCTAATGTTCTTGTGCCTTTAACTCATGCTGTTTCTGCTGTCAGAGTATGCTTTCATTGTTTGGTGGTAAAATCCTATTCATCTTTCTAGATGGCTTTAATGTCAACTCTTCTGTGAATGTAGGTCCTAAACCCATCTCAAACACACACAAAGACACTACAGAACTGATCATTCCCTCCTCACTTTCTGATATGATCTCCCATGTAGCTTGTAAGTAAGCCACACTAACCTGTTTCCTGAAACTACCCTATTTCCATATCTTCACACCTTTGCTCATAATAATCTCTTTGCCTAAGGAAGACCCATCTCATGCCTCAAAGAGATTCCATTGATTCTTTATGGCCCACAAAGGTGAGTTAATATATCATTCCTGCTTATTATAGTTTGTCCATATCTCACTTTGTCCTTACCTCAATTATAGCCATTGTATTTATTTTCTAAATTGCTGGTCACATGTTTTTCTTCCTGGAGGAAGAGATCATATCTAATTCATCTTTTTTTTTTGCCCAAAATTTAAAACAATAACTGATGTACTCATAATATGTGATTGATACACAATTGATACGTGATTGATATGAGTAAACGCATAAATGAATGTATATAACGTATCTCTATTTCACTAGTTATGAAATAGTTTTCCATAAATGGGTTGAGAAATTCAGTTTATATAATGGGCCCAAAGTTCAGGTCATCACATTTTCACTTTTCATGATGGTAGAGGAAAATGGCAGGAATTAATAAAAGCCAGGCAGAATTCCAAAACCTCATTAGCTGGTATTTTCTCTTGTTTCCACCAAAGTGTGACTAACAAATAGAATGATGCTTTATTCTCTCCATTTGGGTTTTGCTTGTTAGCCTATAGTAGAGATATTATTGAGCTGTGAAATTATTGAAAGCACTCATCTCCAAACATTAGTAGACATAAGAATCAACTGAGAAAATTGCTAATATTGAAGATTTATGACCCTAAGTATCTAGTTCAGTAGGGCAGTGTTGGATACCAGAAAATAATTTTTTTATTAAGTGTCTTGGGTAATTCTATTTCAAGATATTCTATTACTGCCATTTAAAAACCTCTAGTTTCCATGTAGTTATTGGTCTACAAATAATCAAACCATTGGGCACAAAAGTAAAGCCTAAATAACCAGATGCTGAGTTCTGGAAAGCTGAATAGAACTGTCTTAGCTATGTGCATCTGACATGATGAGCAAAATGAAACTCCATTTTTCAATATCTAAAAGGGGCATAAATACCAGGCAACAGTAGTGGTGGGAGGGAATTTATCAATTGCCTTAGAAACAAATTAAATATTGCTTACGAAAAACAACAAGTCAGAGGGAGAGACAAACTTAAATTAAGAACATATGTTATCCTGAAAGGTATTTCTTTGGGCTATAATCTACCCCAATCCCCACAGATACTTTTCTTCTAATAATTCCTCTCTTCCTTTTGTCTGCCTGCAATTCTTCTAAATGATGATAACTAATAAAGATTATAATCTGGCAACTGTGATTTGACAGACCATGAAATAGTTTGTGGAATAGATGGATATAATATAGAGTAGAGATTTTGATTGACTCAAAGGAATTTATTAATTGATTTCAGAAATATTGTCTAATCAAATAAATAACTTTATTTAGTTCTTTGAAAATGTCTTTTGAGGGCAGCTGGGGTGGCTCAGCAGTTTAGCGCCGCCTTCAGCCCAAGGCCTGATCCTGGAGACCCCGGATCGAGTCACACGTCGGGCTCCCTGCATGGAGCCTGCTTCTCCCTCTGCCTGTGTCTCTGCCTCTCTCTATCTCTCTGTGTCTCTCATGAATAAAAAAATAAAGTCTTAAAAAAAAAGAAAAGAAAATGTCTTTTGATTGGTTTGTAATGGGGCATATTAGCACTTTTTAACAGATGGCTTCTCACATTCATGACCTTGATGGGACTCATTTGATCAAAATAAAAAACATACATGCATTTGTAAGTATGGGCTAATATATATAATCTTTCTACCTAAAAAGAGAAACTGTATCATATTTTACAATTAAAAGGACTAACATGCAATGGTATTTTTGCTGTTTTTTCTAGATTTTTATAGCATTACTTTCAAACTATACCTGCCATTTTGAATTAGGAGCATGTCTCAGTATTTGGAAAGAGTAACATGTTTAAGTATGGACTGAACTCACATGCTGTGTATGTGTAGTTGTTAGCACATTCTGGCTTTCTGAATCCACCAAGTAAGCTGGCCAAAATGGAAACATTAATTGGAATATGTGGGTGTGCTCTGATTTTTATGGTATATGCATAGAAATAATATGATTGGCCAATAAAGCATATTTAGGATTCCTGTTTTTTTTTGTTTGTTTGTTTGTTTGTTTTTTTATTTACGATAGTCACACACAGATTGAGAGAGAGAGAGAGAGGCAGAGACACAGGCAGAGAGAGAAGCAGGCTCCATGCACCGGGAGCCCCATGTGGGATTCGATCCCGGCTCTCCAGGATCGCGCCCTGAGCCAAAGGCAGGCGCCAAACCGCTGCGCCACCCAGGGATCCCCGTGGATTCCTGTTTTAATTATTAAATATAATTTTCTGCAGGTCTCATTTTTATCTCTGTATATTATTTCAGTTCTTTAAAACTCTATTAAGTAGCACATTTAGATGTCAATTGTTTTAATCTGGGTCATTTAGTTTTGAGGGGTTTATCATAAATGAAATGCAAAAGATATCAAGAAAAGAAGAAAGATTTTGTGATTGTTTTGTAATTTATCATTGTAAATAGCAAACTCCTAATTTTTGATGGAAATAATCACTATACATTGTTTTTTTTTCACCATTAATTATTTAACCAGTAAGGGCCAGAGAGACTGTTTGAGTTGCAAATAGTCTTTCCTCCAAGATCCAACTAAATATACTTCTAAAAATGAAAGTGTGAACATGATTTTTATTTGTTTATTTTGTTAAGTTTATTTGGAGACTAATTTATTTTCACTAACAGCAGTGGAAAATAAAAGGCATGAGAAAGAGAGATTGAGCCTGAGACTGACAATCTAACAGAAATACTCACTTGAGAATTCTAGACAAGCATCAAAACCTGCAAGAACTTCTAAGAATGATTTTGGTTTACATATTACTATGATGCTCCTCCCTTTCAGCTAGCAAATATATGTATGTTTTAAATCATAGGCCATATTAAAAGCCCAATTCACACTGGTATTTACTTGGTTATCAGGGCTGTATTAGCATAAAAAGAATGATGTTTGTTGTTTCCAGCCATGTGTCCTGAAAAATTGCCTTTATAATAATGACAAGCAACACAATCACACTTCACACAGGGCAGCCTGGAATGTCATAGTCCCTGACTTGAGATGTGTTGTTCAATTAAAACAAAAATGAGGGATATTCTAAAGGATAAGACTTATTTTTGTATTTGTCTGTCAACTTGTTCCTGCACACAAACACTCTCTTCCCCCTTTATCTCTCTGCCCTACTATATAAAAGGATTGATGTAGGTAATAAACCTGACCTACTTCCTAGACTTAAAACTGCATCTGTCGGTAACTTGCTAAAGAGTTTGATCTCTGATGAGCTAATCAAGGCTTATACTGTCACCCCGATAGGGCACACATGGAGTCATAAAATTGTTTCACCCTATTATGTGTTAGTTGGAATAAGAGGGCATTAGCACACTGTCAGCACAAATGCTTCTAGAGTTCTTTCTCTTGAAGAAACTGATCTCTTCCTAAGACACAGGACAAAAGTGAAGAACGGGACACCTAAAGCACCATTATCTACCTACTTCCTTATAGTTAAACACACACAGGCATTTCTCAGTCCTGATAGGTAAGAACAACAGGAGATCATATATGATTTTTAAAAAAACAGGCACATCTTAGTATACAGTCAGCAGCTTTAAGAAGAAACAAAAGAAATGCTTTAATTGGCCTTTTTGGATGCATGACACACATCACTTCTTAAACAGAATAAAGCTCCTGTACGAGTGCTTTTTTATTTATTTTTTTTTATCACTTATTAGATGAAATACCAGCGGACTAACAAGGATGCTGGCTAAGCTAGATCCTGAACCATGATCAAAATTAATCATGCAGTCTGGAATTTAGTGACAAGCATTCGAATGCCACATTGAAAATGGCAGCATCTGCTTAATACCATGAGCCCATTCAACATTGATGTATAACAGCGCTAAGATAGGAAATGTTTTCGCCTGAAAGAATGAGTGTTTATGTGATTAAATGATGAAAAAATGAGCTTTAAAACTGAAGAATTTTAGAAATTATTAAATTGTATTATTGAAATTATTATTTTTAAAAACATTTTATTTATTCATGAGAGACACACAGAGAGAGAGGCAGAGACACATATAGAGGGAGATGCGTTGGACTCGATCCCGGAACCCTGGGATCATGCCCTGAGCTGAAGGCAGATGTTCAACTGCTGAGCTACCCAGGCATCCCTGCATTATTGAAATTAAATTGTTAAATTGTTATTCCTGTTTGAGAAAAGAAAGTGAAATTGCTAACTATGAGTTTACTGATTATATACTTACCTACATTTGATTCAACCTCTTAAGTATCCATAGAGACATTTAGATAGCAAGGTGCTGTATATGTTAGGCAAGATTTGAGTAATTAATACAAATGAAATGTGAAACTATTAACAGGGAATTCATACTAACCTTCTACTCTACCCTTCCATCATCCAATTTTGAATAAATGTACATGTTACATATACTAGATAATGAACTAAATGCTTATGCTACAGACAAATTAAACTTCAGAAACAAAGCAATTAATCTTTTTTTTTTTTTTCCTGTAAGCATAAGCTTAGGTCAAATTGGGAAATGTGTGCTTTTACTCTACAGTCAGTTCTGCTGAAATGCAACATATTTACTTCTAAAAATTACTTTTCTATGCAAAATCACAGTGTAAAATCTGGAAACTTATGGGGAAAATGTGGTTACAGTATAACATTCAATAACTTTATTATTGACATTATTTTATAAGTATGATTATAAATAACCTTAAAAAATAGGAACCCAAAAATACAGTAACAGTTTTACACATATTAAGTGGTTAAGAAATACATAAAAGACACAATAATTATGGTACTTTTCTTGAAAAAAAAAACCTGAGGTGGAAGTGTTTGTGGGAGTAGGTGTCAGAAGAGTTTCAGTTTATTTGGAAGGAGGGTTACCTTATAAGGAATGTTGTATAACCATATAAGGTTCAATATGTCTCATATCAGAGGCAGGGAACTATGGTAGTTGTAGATGTTTGAATGTGCATCTTGTGTATTACAATGAAACGAGTCAGCTGGGTGCAATTTTCTGTATTCACCTAGCATTTCATCCAAATGAAATAGCACATAAGTAAACACAATTCACATTACACTCGTTATTCCCTAGTATATAATTGCTTGGGTCAAATTTACATTTTTAAAACAAGTGTTATAGCAGACTGACTCTACTGGAATCTGTGAAATTTTTAGTTTTAAATTATATACCCATTATGTCATAAACCTGTCATGATAAAATTCTAATATTCAGAAGTATATTTCTATGGAACACACTTTTCCTTAGGCTGAATATTTTTACTAGGCAGAGGTGTTGGGGGATTTTGCACTTTTGGCTTTCTCAGGCCCACTTACAGTCCACCCTATTGGAAGGATAACAATATTTGTCAACTCTTTGCAAAATCGTTTTCTAAAGATACTTTTACAAACTGGAATCTATTAAGAAAAATCCATGGATAGGAAAAGAGTTAATTTTAATTAAATACACACTATGTACCAGAAGTAGTACTACAAATTCTGACTGCATCATATCATTTGTTGTTCACTTTGAGCCCCTGTGGTTGTTTTGTTGATTTGCTAATATACCCCATTTTATAGAACTGGTCACTATAGCTTGAAGTGGGTAAGTAGTTTCTCAAAGTTCATGTAGCAGATAAGTGCAAGGCTAAGTATTTTAGTATTCTGATTCAGACTCTTTAGCACCACTCACTTAGAGATAATTTTAAGTTCTTGGCGTGGAGAATTGAGAGGAAGAGGCTGTAAAGTCTCCCCTCCCTTACCTCATAACTTCTGTATAGTAGAACATTATGCCTATTAACAAATTTATAGCCCTTTTTATCTTTTGTGTGGTTTTAGTTTGTCTTACCAGAGAATTTAGGAGACCACATGTAGAGATACTTAATCATTATCCTTCCTTTAATTCAGAGGAAAAGATGTCCCTTGGGTCAAGAATCTAATTAGCATGAGTGTGGGGTGGGAAGCAGAGCATTGCAAAATATATATTCAACTCAGGGTTGGTAAAGTTGTGGTCAGATAGGGGATCTTAACTTATTACCCATTCTTTAAGAAGCTGATAGAAAGTATAAACTCTCTTTTCTGGTAAGTGCAATAGACACTTGATTAAAGCCCCTTAAAATAATGTGCCACCCATTTCCCTCCTTCATTCAACAGCAGTATCCTCAAGTGCTGCTTGCTTATAAGCACTGAAGGGTGGCAGGAGGGAGGAAAGCAATTGAAGATTTGGCCTAAGGAAAAGTTGGTCTTCTGCCCAGGAAAGTTACCTGGCTACTGCTAATTCCCAGCTCCATGATGCCTTATTTTGCTCTTTTTAAGGCCTCATTTCTGCTATCATTCTACCTCTTTATCCACCCATCAAGTGTCACTTAGAAAAACACGGCAGGTGCTCTGAGCTTGTTTGTCAGAAATACAGATGTTTATATATGGTCGCCAGATTTTGTAAATAAAAATACAGGATATAGAGTTACATCTGACTTTCAGATGCACAACAAATAATTTTAGAGTATAAGTATATTCCAGATATTTCATGGGACATACACTAAAAAAATCATTTTTTAAAATCTGAAATTCAAATTTAATTGAGGGTCCTGTACTTCATACAGCATCCCAACATGTATAAGTAATGTATTCCAAGAGGCAGGTGTCTTCAGCAGGGCCCTCTGACAGCCTTGCTTTAAAGATTGTCTTGGTTGACAAGCCATTGTCATTTCTTTAAATTAATTGAAAAAAAATTAGTAAAATATTTTGCTTCAGCTTCAGCCCCGTAGGACTCATAATATCCTATGAGAAGAGTTGCCAGCATCTTGAATTATTGCCTAGCTTCCATAGAGCAGATAAAGGCAGGGTTTTAAGAGCTTTTATTTCCTCTTCTGAAACTGAAGATAGATTCAAACATTCTTTATGCCTACATTTATGAATGCCTATTTATATGTGAAATAAAAGATTCCATATTATTTGACTCTTCTATGTTTCTTCTTGTGAGCACTACAGTCATGCCGGTATTTTCCTGAACAAATAAAGAACAAAGCCTCAATGTATGGCATCCAGAAGAAGTTAAAATTTTCATATCAGCTCAAATTTAGCTAAGCCTATTCCACCTAAATGTCTCTTTTCAAGACTTTTCAATCTTGGCCTTCCAAAAATATTCATTGAATAATGAACTTCAGAAACCAGTTCCTGCTCTATGGCATTTATTCATGCGATAAAGCCCACAAAGCTATCTTTAATTATTACTGTATAGGATATCCCGTTATCTTTAATTATCACTGCCGAATGGTTGCAAAATCAAATACTGCTGGCAATCAAGAGTCATTATACAATAGCATGATTGCATCTGTTCATATTAACAGATAAGCACAGAAAATCAAAACAGTGTCTGATTTAACCACTAAAACTGTCTGAACAAAATATTGTATCTAGCTCTCTTAATATCTTGCGGTGACTTTGATCTGATTAAAATCCAAAGAAACATAACCACAGATGCAAATGTTCTGGTGTTTCTGAAATTAATATTGCTGAATCTTTCACTGGACTGAATTGCTGGAATCCTAGTGAAGCAGAAGTGATTATAGGCACAGTATAAACTTATGATAGGAGGATATCTAAATCTCTGAGGCCGCAGGTGCAGGATTATAGCAAAACCCCAGTGAAACATTCAGTGTTCTGTCTAAATACCCCAGTACAAAATTAATTAGGCAGTTGATCACATAATAAAGCTATGATGGATGATCTAATGGAAACTAGCATTTCAGAGTCAATAACGAACTTGATTCTCTTATTAGATGCAGCTGATTTTCAGTACTGCCATTTACAAGATTGTGTGCATAATAGAAGATAAAAAAGGGGGGTTCTATTTTGAAAATGAGAACTCAGTTACAGTATTTATCTCTGTTGGAAACTATAATATGTAAGCAATGTAGAATTTGTAGATAGACATATCTGCGAGTAATTCTCTAAGATACTTGCCTGAAAAGCACATCAAAGAACAGGGAAATAATGAGACAGGCTCCAGCTGTTGGATTCCTACAGCTTTTGATTTGTGCTCTACTAGAAACTCCAGGTTTTGATCCCGTGTTGATTATTTCCATGGTACTGAAGTTGATTTGTGCATTATTTAAAAACAGACAGTAGGCAGCAAACAAGGAAGAGTTTGCAAACTACATCTTAAAGGACATTTTGTTTCTGTCTTGTCATTTCTAGCATTCCACTTAGGGGCTCGGGTGATGTGCATGGCTACCTGTAGAGGAACACACATTAAAAATGAAGATGGTGCAGAACAGAGCTAATCAAAGGTTCTAAAAAGAAATCAGGATAATATTGCACCTCAAGTGACCATGGCCTTCTGGGACTAGAGGATGTAAGAGTGCCACACGTTCCATGTCGATTTTCAATTCTGTAAAACTGTTCAAATGAGAATGAGGGCGAGAACAGCTGCCCATTTTGAAACAAGGAATATTTACTCAGCATAGAAACCTCATAGTTAAAAATTACTAAAAAGTCTGTCAGCACTGGGCAGCCCTCTTCCTGACCCATAGCTACAAGAAGTATTTGCTGAAAAGGCAGCTCATTTTTTAAACAGCTTATTAGTTATTTCCTAACAGAGGTTTTATCTCCCAGTACAAAACAGTGTGAATTTTTTTCAAGTTTGGTAATAAGGTTTTCTGGAGAACTCTGCCCAAAAGTGTTTTTTGTGTTCTGATGGTAATAGAGTAATGTAGGTCAAGGAAGAGCCCGTAATTTCTGCTGCTGTTTGAGTTTTTGATGATGTTCTTCAGCTGTTTTGGTTTTTTGTTTGATTATTTTGAGGGTTTGTGAGGCTGTTTTTTTGGTTTGTTTTTGGTTGAATACAGGTTTATACAAGGTGATCCGCTGTTTGGTGTGACTGCTCTTGAGAAAAAAGTGACCTGATTTGACAAGTGACTTGGTTTGGTTGTTTGTGAGCTCCTTTCAGCCCTTCTTCCTTCTTCCCTTTCTGATTTTGCCACCCTCTGTGGGCACAGATATACAAATACATGTCAGCAAGAAACATTGGAACAGCTGCTTTATGGACCAGTGAGAAATTCTTTAAGGGTTATTTTTAGAGAAGCCCTCACAACAGATCAGCTTATTGACTCAGAAAGATATCATTAATCAATATAAACTCTGAGAGTCTCTTGGAGGCCACTGTTTGATTTGACATTGACTCAACCTTCTTCTTATCAACAATCACTTCCTCCCTCTTCATTTGGTCCCTCTTGGTTAGGTTGTCAATATACAGTACTTGGAGACTTCCTTAATCAAATGCGGTGTGAGAATTATAACAAAGATTTCTGTTTCATAGGTAAAAGTCATGAATATTTTTAGTCGCAACTATACCTAGCCCTATGTGAAATAACACAAATTTTAAGACAAGTTTCCTGTATTCTAAAAGTTGTATATGAAGCTAAAAACAGTGAAACAATGCAGTCAGAAAATATGAAATGAAAATATGCAGAAACATTAAAGGAAAAAATATAGTAGTATGGCATTTAATAGGAAACTATATGTTCCAAGAACACAGATATAAATGAAGATTAGTATAGTCTTATTTATTGTTTCAAGATTTATTTATTTATTTGTTTGTTTGTTTATTTGAGAGATAGAGAGCGAGAACAAGTAGGGGGAGAAACAGAAGGAGAGAGAGAGAGAGAGAGAGAGAGACAGGAGAGAGAGAGAGAGAGAGAGAGAGAATCTCCAGCATTCTCCCTCCTGAGCACAGAGCCTGACTCAGGGCTCAATCTCATGACCTTGATGAGTTCATGACCTAAGCCAAAATCAAGAGTTAGTTGATTAACCAACTGAGCCACCACAGTGCCCTAAAGATTCAATTTTTTAAAGTAATCTCTATACCCAACACAGGACTTGAACCCACAACCCCGAGACCAAGAGTTGCATGCTCCAGTGACTGAGCCAGCGGCACCTGGCAGGGTCAGTTGGTAGAATATGTGACTCTAGATCTTGGGGTGATGAATTTGAGCCCCACACTGGGTATAGAGATTACTTATAAAAAGAGTTAGATGGGCATTGTTTTAAAAGACTTCAAATAATAGGACAGATGAGCTGAGATTAAAACCAATGCTAAGATGACAAAGAAAAATAAATTTGAAAGATTCCCCAAAAGCAGTGAAGAAAATCTCTCTGAAATAGTGAGTCTGCCTTGATTCATAACTATAAAAGATATGTATGCAATTCCCAAAAATAATTTAATCATATAATAAATAGGTATTTTTGAAAGGAAAATATAAAATGCAAAAAGAAGAGGGAAAGAAGAAATAAAATGACAATCTCAAAAGAGAAGGATAGGATTACATATTTTTCCTTGGAGTTCTGTGTAGTTTGCAAACACAGAGAAATTATTAGTCAGATTGGCTGGGTTACACAGCAGTGACAAATTCCCAAATTTCAGAGGCTTAACAGAACAAAGGTTTGTTTCTAATTTGCATCATATGTCTAATGCAGGTTGGCAGGCCTTCTGCTTCCCATAGTCAGAGCCCCAGTCTGTGGGAGGCTCCACCGTATTATAGCTAAAGTCTTTGAAACACATGTCCTCCAAGTTTGCTGGAGTTGATTAAGAGAAGACAGGAGGCTCGTGCAGGATGTTTATAAGATCCAGGCATATAAGTGGTTTATATTACTTCTGCCACATGGTCCCAAATTTACTGCAAAATAAATTGACAAATATAGTCTTTCTAAATGCCCAGGAGAAGTAAAATGAAATAAAGATTTGGAACAATACAGACTTGTTTCTGTCTCCTCCCACACTTCCAATTTTGAACAAAATTTGAATCATGATCTTTTACAGTTTAGCTTTATTTGAATTAATGAATTATGAATATATGTTTCCAATGTGTGCAGAATATTTGCTTGTGTAAATATTACACCCTTTACACAATGTATTTTTTTTTGCTGTTGTAAATTGAAATACATTATTTTTTATGTAATGTGTAGCAGTAAAGTTGTGGTTAAGAGTGGAGCTTTTCTGTCAGAAGACCTATATTTGAATCTATGACCCCTTTCCTTACTAGGTATATGACTGGAGGAGATTCTTTAAGCAAGTTATGCATATTCAATGATCTATTAGATGGAAACAATAATGTCTTTCTCATTTACTACCTTGAAGACTAAATAAGATAATAGGAAGTTCTTAGTTCACAGCTCACTCAATATTAAGAGTATAAGCCCAGAATAAATGACCATATTGGAGGCCTTTATGATGATATTGGTGATGGCTTGTGTTACTGCATAGAGTTCTTACATGGACACAAGCATACGAGTTGAGGAGAAGAAATTTTCTGTAACACAGCAGGTCTGAGGCTTACAGGAATTTTGCACAATTTAATCCTGAACAGAAGGATCATCTATATTGCCAATGCTACCCAAGTACCTTTTTCGGATGAGGTCACATTTGAATGGAACCTGAATGGTTTCAAAACTATGGAACAGTACCATATTTTTATATAGGGATCACCCTGCACTGTTCCTCCATAGCTAGCTCCTGCTCTGTGAGAGAAGATGTATGCCATCTGGAGCTTTAAAACAAACAAATAAACAACCCAGCCCTGAATCACAAAGACATCTGTAAGGATGTTTATCATAGCAGTATTTATAATTACAAAACATGGATATTATGTGAACAATTATCATTGGTGATAAATTAAATTATGAAATTTTACAATTGAATATAATATAGGCATGCAAAAGGAAAATGTAGCTTGTACCTATCCATTTATATAGAAAGATTTCCACAATGTATTGTTTTCTGTGTCTCCTCTGTGTGGTTCCTCTATTCTTCCTTTCCTGCCTTCCTTTGCATAAAGTGAATATTTTCTATTGTAGTCCCCACACATCCCCACAATATTTGGGCTTGTCAGTCCTTGTTCATGTGAACCATTCTAATAGGTGTGTAGTGGTTTCACATTGTAGGTTTTTTTTTTTTTTTAAGTTTTTATTATTGAAGTATAGTTGACATAGGATGTTATATTAGTTCCAGGTGTGCAACATACTGATTTACAATTGTATACATTATGTAATGCTTACCACAGTGTAGTTATCATCTATCACCATAAAATGTTATTACAATGATATTAACTGTATTCTCTATGCTATACTTTTCACCCCCACGATTTTAATTTAATTTATTTTATCACATTGTAGTTTTAATTTGCATTTCCCTAATACACTAATATTTAACATTTCCATATGCAAATATACATGTATATATACATATATATTATGGTTGAGCTACGTATATCCTTTTGTCTATTTTAGTATTGGACTGTTTGGTTTTTGATCAGTGAGTTTTGAAAATTATATATTCCAGATAGTAGTTATTTATCAAAATATAATTTACTCATATTTTCTTCCAGGATAAAATTTGTTTTTACATTTTCTTATCAGTGTCTTTTGAGGAGAAATTTTTGTTCTTTATAAAGTATAATTTTTATGTGTCATTTTATGAAATATGCTTTTGATATCATACTTAAGAGACATTTGCCTAAGCCAAGGCTAGAAAAAATTTTTTTAACACATTTATAGTTTTAGGGTTTACATTTACCTTTATAATCTTTTTTGATTTAATTTTTATAGATAGTATAAATTTAGATTGTAGTTCTTTTTTCTTTTTCTTTTTTTTTTTTTTTTTTGCATATGCAATGTCCAAAGATCTAGTACCATTTATGGATGACTACTATCCTTTCTCCACTAAATTGTCCTTGAATATTTGTCAAAAAGCAGTTACCATAGTGTGGACCATTTCTGAAGACTTTAGTCTGTTCCATTTATCTGTTTGTTGCTTTTCTTGTTTTGTTTTCTGTTTTGTTACTTTGTTTCATTTTGATTTGTGTACGTGTGTGTTTATTTTGCTGCTAGCACGCTATCTTAATTCTGTAGTTTTATAATGCAATCAAAGAATGTTAGCCCTACAATTCTATTTTTTTTTTTTTAGTTGTTTTGGTTACTCTAGGTCCTGTGCCTTTCCCAGTGAATTTTAGAATAAGTTTGTGAGTTTCCGTCAGGAAAGCTTGATGACATTTTGTTTGGCAGGTGTTGAATCTATAGATCAAATTGGGAATAATTGACATTTTAATAATATTTACTCTTCCAAACATGGACAAAGTATATCATTCTAATTATTTAATTCTTCTTTCATTTCTTACAGCAATATAGTTTTTGTGTCTAGATCTTTTTATCTCTTGTCATATTTATCTCTAAGACTTTCATATTTTGATGCTAATACAAATATTATTTAATTGTTTTTGCTACTATATACTGATGCAGTCTTTAAAAAAATATTGATCTTATATCCTCCAATTTTGCCAAATCACTTATATATACTTTAACATTTTTCATCAAATTTTCAACATAGACTTTCATATCATCTGAAAATAAAAATCGTTTTTACTTATTTTTTCCTTCTTTATAACACTGGCTAGAACCTCTAGTAAAATATGTAATGGAAATGGTAAGATTGGATACCTTATCTTGTTGATCTTAGTTTGGAAGCATTCAGTCTTTTATCATTACTATTGGATTAACTATGGATTTTTGTAGACATATTTTTCCAGGTTGAAGAAATTTCCTGCAATTTCTGATTTGGTAAGAGTTATCATCAAGAATGGATGTTATATTTTGTCAAATGCTATTTCTATATCTGTCAAGATGTTCATATACTTTGATTCTTTTAATCAGACTTGTGTTTCTGAAATAAAATACTTTTAATAAATTTATAGATTTGATTTTATAAAATTCTATTAATTTTTTTCACCTATAATTATTAGTGATATGGGTCTGTAGCTATCTCTTCATGTCACACCTTTGTGCAATTTTGGTATCAAAATAATGATAGCCCCATAAAGTGAATTGGAAAATATTCCTTTATAATTTTCCTTGAAAAATTTGTGTAGAATTTGTTATTATTTCCACCTTAAATGTTTTGTAGAATTTTTTGTTGTTGTTGTTTTTGTTTTGTAGAATTAACCAGTGAAGCCTAGCATTATAAATTCATTTCTTTAATGGGTACAGGGCTCTTCAGATTATTTTTGGGTGAGTTTTGGTACTTTGTGTCATCCAAACAATGTCTTATTTCTCTAAATTGTCAAATTTTGGCTATATTTCCTTATTATCTTTTCCATACCTGTAGAAATTATAGTGATGCCATCTCTCATTCATGAAATTGGTGATTTCAGTTGTCTCTTTTTATTCTGATTAGTCTACCTAAAAGTTTATCAAGTTTATTGATTATGTACAAAAAACAAGCTTCTGGTTTCACAAATTTTCTCATTTGTTTTCTATTTCATTTATTTCCATTTTTATCCTTTTTAATTCATTTTTTTCCTGCTTACTTTAGGCTTAATTTGCCCTTCTTTTTCTAAATTCTTAAGTTATAAGTTGAGATCTTTTTTTAAAGACTATTAATCTTTTTGGACTTTTTAATGGACTTTTAGTTCTTTAACTCGGCTACCCCAAATCTTTGATATGGTTTGTTTTTATTTTTATTCAATCCAAAATATTTTCTAATTTCCCTTTTAACATTTGCTCTGACCCATAGTTTATTTAAAAGAGTTTCTGGTTTCCCACATATTTGGAGTTTTTCTGAGTTTATCTCCAAATATTTGTTATTTTGAAAATTTAGTTCATATTTAAATAATATTTGTATGACTTGAATACTTTTAAGTTGACTGAAGCTCATTTTTAGGTTCAATATGTAGCCTCTCTTGGCACATATTTCATGTGGCACTTGAAAAAACTATATTTTGCTGTTGCTGTATAGAGTATTCCATAAAGTTCATTAGTTGTTATCTGTTTTCAATTGTTTTATAACTTTACTGATTTTCTTTCTACTTATTTTTTAAATTGACAAAGTTGTATTGCGATCTTTGTAGATGTGGGTTTGTCTATTTGTCCTTGCTATTTTATTAATTTTTGCTTCACATATTTTGAAGTTCTCTTATTAGGTGTGTAAAATTTATCACAGTTATATCTTCTTAGTGCATTGAAACTTTATACGTATCAGGAAAAAAAGTAATTTTATCACTGATAATATTCTTTGCCTGAAATATAATTTGTTTTATAGTTAACAGCTACTCCAATTGTCTTTTGAGTAGTGTTGGCATTGTATATTTTTGTCATTATTTTACTTGACATTTCTATCTTTAAAATTGTATCTTTATATTTGAAGTATCTTTCTTATACACAACCTTCAGTTGAGTATTGCTTTTGTTTTTATCTAACTGTATAATCTCATCCTTTTTTGGGAGGATATTCAGAACATTTACATTTAATATGATTAATGATATAGTAAGGTGTAGGCCTATCATCAATCTGTTTACTCTCGATATGTCCCATCTATTCTTTTCTCCTCGTATTATTTTTTTTCCTGCCAACTATTGGATCAATTGAATGTATTTTGTAATTCAAATTTATCTCCTTTGTTGATGTATTAACTAAAACTCATTGCTTTGTTATTTTAGTGATTGTTTTAGTGTATATAGATTACATTTCAACTTACCACAGTTTACCAATATTATTTATTTTCTTTCTAAAGAACTTCCTGTACTATTTTTTGTAGTGCATATCTGGTAATAAGGAATTCTTTCAGCTTCTTTATATCTGAAAATGTCTTTATTTCACCTTTGTTTCTGAAAAAATTTTCACTAGATAGATTTCTAAATTATCTCTGTCTCCTTCCACAACACCCAGGATTTTTTAAATGTTGCTCAACTGTTATTTGGGGTGCAGGTTTTTTCCATCTAGAAGTCTTCAGTCATCATTATATTTATTCCATTGTAATTAGATTGTCTTTTAGAATTTCTTTCTATTACTGGTTTTGAACAATTTGATTAAGATGTGGCTTGTTATAGTTTTCTTCATCTCTTGTGCTTGAGGTCCATTGTGATTTTTAGATCTGAGGATTTATAGTTTTCAATAAATTTGGAGAAATGTAGTCATTATTTTTCAAATTTTCTTTGCTCTCTCATACTCTTTCACATTTTTTGGGTCACTTGCAATTGCCTCAGAGTTCTCTTTCTGGTTTTTCTTGTTGTTTGCTTGTTTTTTGTTTTGTTTCTGCTATTGTTAATTTTTTGCTTCCTTCAGTGTTTGATTTCAGATCATTTTTATCACTATGCCTTCATGTTTTCCTGTTGTTGCTGTTGTTGTTGTTGTTGTTGTTTTAATGTAACATCTTCTCTGTCATTGAATCCGTCTAGGCTATTTTAAAATCTCACACATTGAAGTTTTTATCTTCAGGATTCACATTTCTTAATATCTTCTATGTTTGCACCCAATTTTTGAATATATGGAAGAAAATTTAAATAACTAATAACCTCGTGTATAGATTGTAAAATCTGTGTCTGTTCTGGTTCAATTTAATTAACTACTTTAATACATGAGGCATATTTTTTTGTAAATTTGTACTTTTTTAGTAATTTATATTTGAGTGTGAGACTGTGAACTTTATTTTGTTGGGGTTGGTTTTTTTGTTTGTTAGTTTCCCTATAAATATTACTTAGCTTTATTCTGGGATGTAGTTAAGTTACTTGAAAATATTTTGATCTTCAAGTGTAATGGTTTTAAGATTCTTTAGATGGACTAGAGCAGTGCTCAGCCTTGGGGTAATTATTCCTCAGTACTGTGGCATCATTCTCTTTGCTCTACTGAGTGCCCCATGAATCATGGAAACATCACTACTCACAGCTCTGTGTGATGATTCCTTTCAGTTGGTTCTTTCTCTAGCCCAGATAGTTTCCTCTCATGCATTCACTGATCAGCATTCAGCTAAATACCTGAAGGAACTCTGCAGACTTCTGGAGTTTTCTTTGTGTTGGCCTCTGTTACTCTGTCCTGTTAATTGGAGTCACCACCTAACTTCTCTTAGAATCTTAACTCTATCTCTCCAACTTAGTCCTCCTCTGAGCATTGCCTGGGTTCCCTTTCTTTGCTCTGCATCCAGAAATTCAATAAGCTTCAGTAGTTGATATGGTCTGAATGTTTGTATCCTCTAAAATTTATATGTTAAAATCTTAATGCACTAAGTGATAGTAATAGGGGTACATCTTTGGAGGGTGAGAGATCATGTCGACAGAGCCCTAATGAATATAATTAGTGTCTCATAAAAGAAGCTTAAGAGTACTTCCTTGTCCCTCTGCCATGTGAAAGTACAATGAAAAGTCTGCTATCTGGAATAGGGTCCTCGCCTGACATGGCTAGCATCCTGATCTTGGACTTCCAGCCTCCAAAACTGTGAAAAATAAATTTCTATTTTTTTGTAAGCTACCCAGTCTGTAGTATTTTGTTATAGCAGCCTTAACAGTTAAGACATTAGTCACAAGCCTTACCTCACTTGTTTCTCATCTTTCAAGGATTACTTACATTGATTGCCTGATATCTAGTGTCTTAAAATTTTTGTTTCACATATTTTGTCAGTTTTTTATTGTTTCTGTAGAGATTGCAAATGCATTCCTTGTTAGTCCATTCTAGTCAGAAGTGAAAATCTTATTTATTTGTAATTACATAAGAAAGTTTTGTAAAAATCAAAACACTATGGATTAATATAGTAGAAGTCTCCTTTTAATACTCTGTAATGTCAATTCCCTTCTCAGAAATAACCACTGTTTTGTATCTTTAAGACTATTTTCCATACATCTTAACATATATATCTTCAAATAGAATAAGATATTTCATGTCAGCATTTTCACAACAAACAATGCCATATCTTTCATATTGTTCAGAAAACTGCTTTTTTCAACCAGTGATGTGAGACATTTCCATTCCCATACATAGAAGTCAATCTCATTCTTTTGAATTTCTTTGTAATGGAAAAATAGTCTGTTTAATCATTTCCACATTGATTAAGACTTGTTTTTTTTCCATTTTTTTTTCCTCTACTGAAATGGTAGGTCCAATGAGTGGCCTTATATATTCCTCTTTGTGCAGTTGTACAAATATTTCTCTAAGACATAATACAAATAGAGTATCTAAGCTTAAAGGTAAGCACATTTTAAAATTTTATAGATAGTGTCAAGTTTCCCTCTAGAATGTTTCACAATGAAATTGTGTATATTAAAGAACCTCTTCTCAACTCTTGCTAATATGTAACATTTTAAAATGTAATCAATCAGATAAATGTAAAATGTTTTAATATTGTTTAATTTTCTTTTAATTTCTGTAATTATTGGGAAGATCAAGCATATTTTCATATATCACCTATTATATTTTCTTTCCTGTGAACTACTTATAGTAGCTCAATGTATAAATACTTTGTCTATTTTTATAAAGATATCTGTGATATTGATTTGTCACTGGTTTGTGTGTGTGTTTATAAACTTTTGTAATCAACAAAATGTCTCATTTTGGAGGGGAAAATATCTGAAATATATATCAGACCATTTCCCATTTCCCATTCCACCTCTGCATCTTTGATAAACTACTCTCTCACCATGGCCAAGTCCAGAGAACTGACCCTCCTTTTGTTCCAGTCACATAAAGCTTTTATTCTATATATTGTATTTTTAGGATTATTATTATCTTTCACAATAAACTGTAATAACGTTATTAGTTTTTTTCTGCATGTTAATTTTGGATAGATATTAGATATTGTGTTTAATCTGGAAATTTTCAAACATCCTAAAAGCTGTTTTTATGGCCACTTAGTCTGAATTAGAAATGTGGTAAGAGAAGCTCTGGAATGCAGATTATATTTTATATTTTTCCTTTGCAAATAGCAGAGCCATGGCTATAGATTGGCTTATACAACTTGCTTAGAGTTATATAGGAATTTGTTTTCTGAGACCCTGCTTCTGAGAATGTAGGTAAGACTATGTCAATTTATCAAGGAAGAAATACAAAATCTTACTTTCTAATTATATTGTAACTCTCATGAGTTTATGTAGGGTAATCTGCAGCAAGTTTGAGGCAAAGTCATAATACAAGTGAAAACTCTTAACTGGTTAGGTCTAACTGGTTATATGAACATAAAAATAGTTTGTTTCAATTTCTTTGAACTGACAAGATACGTATTACATGATTCTTTGAGTGACTCTTTTTTTTTTTTTTTTTTCATTTACTATAACCATTGGCCTTTTCATATGGATTTTCCTGGTGAGCTCCTTGAGAATACAAGACTTTTCATTACTCTTTGAATCCCTCTCAGCCTTTAGCACAGTGCCTCTAGGCACACTATGCTCAGGAAAATGTTGATTATTATTAAATAGTATTAAATATGCTACTTATATTGACAATAAAAATAATAGTGATAATAATAACTAGAATTGAGTTCATGTTATATATTAGGCAGTGCCCTAACTGTTAATCCATTGCTTTTTCTTATCTATTTATTATTTTTAAAAAATATTTATTTATTTATTTGAGAGAGAGCAAGAGCAAGCAGAGGGAGAGGGGGAGGGAGAGAAAGAATCTCAAACAGATTCACTACTGAGCATGGAGCCTGATGTGCAACTCAATCCCATGACCCTGAGATCATGACCTGAGCTGAAATCAAGAGCCTGATGCTTAACTGACTGAAGCCACCCAGGCTCCTCAGTTCACTCCTTTCTAAAAGTGAGGAAACTGAGGCACATAAAGGTAAGGCAGAGATTGGGCCTAGATTCTGACTCACGTGTGCTGACACAGAATACTGGACTCCAGTTGCTGTGCTATGTAAGTCAGCCAAAGTGTATAATTTTATAAAACACTGCTTTGTTTAGAAATCTGTCTCCTTCTACTAGGCCTCATGTTCATTGATGTCAGGTATCTGGTTTTGTTTTGTTTTGTTTTTTGTTCCTCCAGGCTATAGCACAGTGTTTCTGGCACAGAGGAAGCTCTCAATAAATGGTATTAAAGTAGTGATTGGATGAATGTCATGTACCTCCACCAGAACCTTCCAGAAAAATGTATAAAATTGTTATGCCTTTTATGGCTCTCAGAATGCATATATCTAGGGCACCTGAGTGGCTCAGTTGATTAAGCGATTAAGCATCTGCCTTCAGCTCACATCATGATTTCAGAGTCCCAGGATCAAACTCCATATCAGGCTCTTTGCCTGGTGGGGAGTCTACTTCTCCCTCTTCCTCTGTTCCCTGCCCCTCCTTTCACATGCTCTCTTGCTCACTCTCAGATAAATAAAATATTTTTTAAAAGAATGACTATTTCTATATGCATTAAGTACTATATGAATGTTAATTGATGATACGACTGAAATTAATAATATTTTTTCTCCTCATAGTCATAAAAGTGGGTGGTTGTATTAGTCAGCCATTACTGCATAATAAACATTACCAAAGCTTGATGATTTACAATAATAACCATTTATTCCTTATTTCTTGTCTGTTGGCTTTCTTAGCTAGAGTGGGCCACAAGGTGGTAGTTGAATCCAAATATGTTTCTGTATCTCTCATCT